>NC_141022.1:59765000-59790000 GCF_052040795.2 Danio rerio | reverse complement strand
ATAGGTTTCGCTTTTGTTTGTGGACCAAGCTTTTTGAACAACACGGAATGAGAGAAAGGCATACATTTGTGCGCGGCTAAATAAATAGTATATATGTATGTATATGTATATATGTATTTATAGTATAGTAAATATTTATATCTATTTTTTACTGAGGATTTGCACCATGTTTATTTGGACTTTATTTGGACTTTGACACATTATTTATTATTTTCTTATTTTTATTTGTTCATTGTAAGTGGTGTTGTTTATAGTAACTAAAAATATATTATTTGGAAAAAGTCAAATTTGCTTCACTGTTCTATTATTTTGTAACATTTGTAACATACCGTATACCGCGAAACCGTCAAACCGTGGTATTGTTTTAGACGATTATCATACCGTGAAAAATTCATACCGTTACAACCCTAATCCTGATAAATATCCTACTAAATTACAAGCATAAATAAACATGACAGATCAAAAATAAAAGTGAAATAAACTGTGCTTTATGGTTTTCTGGGGAGTCTAACAGTAGTCAAGTACAGAAATCAAACAATCAAATGTAAAATGGCATGGTCATCATTATATGAATAATAAAAAAAAATCTTTATCTTCTACTCTTTAATAAATCATAAAATTCTACAATGTGACTATTGTGGAAACACATCCTGATATTGATCCTCAAACAATATATTGTTCAGCCCTAGTGTGTGTGTGTGTACCTGTGAGAGCTCCGGCTGGGACAGGCCCGGCTGGCTCATCTGTGAAGGCTGGCTCATGGTGATATAGCCCTGGGTCAGCGGACCCTGAGAGAAGGGCTGAGACACCAGGTCCTGGCTGGCCTGACTGTTGGGCATGTTCGGCTGCCCGCTGCCATGATTCCCAGTGCCACGGTTCCTCTGTCGACCTCCACGACCCCCGGTCTTACCTTTAGGAGCACCACGACCTGTAGACCACAAGACGGAGAAATTAAATCCACTGTGATCACTGAGACACAAATACAGTCTATAAATCAGAAGGAAGTTCTGTGATGTGTTTCTATCATCTTCTGTATTTTTATACAGAGTTTTTACACCTTTTCCAAGGTCAAAATAAAGCCATTTTCAAGCACTTATACAAGTGTGGCAAATGACATATTTACATGTACAGACGTACTTCATCAAATGTTATCAAATCATATTTGTTAATGTACAGTATAGTATAGTATGGGTCAGGGGCGTCAAACTCAATTCCTGGAGGGCCGAAGCCTTGCACAGTTTAGTTCCAACCCTGCTCCAACACACTTCAAACAAGCCTGAAGGACTCAATTAGTTTGATCAGGTGTGTTTAATTAGGGTTGGAACTAAACTGTGCAGAGCTGCGGCCCTTTTGGAACTGAGTTTGACACCTGTGGTATAGATCATTGTATAGACCCTTTTCTTGGCTGCTGCATGGATGGTGCCAAGCGACCAGCGTCTTCCGGCAGAATGCTAAGAACTTCCGTTTACATCGATCACAACTGGTAATCTGCACTCTGAAAATGGGTTTCTAAAGCGTTTTGAGTGGATTACAGAGTGTTTTTGTGACACACAACTTTGAAAAGTGTGTGTTAAAGCCATTTTTCTGTCAGATGTGGTTCACACGCAAGAGAAAACCGTTCTCCTAGTTCACGTGTCTGCCGTCAGGAATACAGAAGCACACACGCACGCAATACTTCACTGCATTATAGAGCAAACCAGATTACTGGCATGAAACTTAACAGGTAACGTTATGCAAGTCATGCAATTTACAAAAATGATCAATAAAAGTCTGTTATTAACACTGCTGGCTGATTTACTGTTCATACTAATCAGGAGCCGTTTATGTTTCATTTTGTGTGTTGTATTCACCACGGTTTGTGTTTTTCTGTCATTTCACTTTATTTTCACTTTGTGACAGTTATTAAATCAGTGTGTCAGTGGGACAGTACAGGCTACGTGTGTGTGTCAAACATTTTGGTGAATAACATTTGTTTGGGCTGATTATATATTTGAAATAAAGAGAAAATGTTGACTTTTGACAAGGCTTCATTTAAACTGCAGAAGATGCCGTCTGACTATAGCCCCTTTCACACAGTGATACCGGTAAATATCTGGAAAATTTCCGGATCGACTTTACCGGTATATTTCGCAGGATCACTTTCTCATGTCGAGATGCTCATAATATATGCGTGTGCAGGCACTCACAGACTGTTTCACAGGCACACGCAAAGCTTGAAGGTAAACAAACAGCGGCTTATCATAAGCATCTCATCGATGATTATTTACACAGTTGGCATTAAGAAGAACATATTAACGTGATCTGACTAACTTCTAGCAGCTAAATGCGTCTGGAAAAATATTCAAAGGCTTTTATTCTCACAAACCGCGCGGACGTTAATGCGTCTGACTGTTGTGATTGGCTAAAGCAGACGTCTCACGTCAGCACGTTCTAGACGTGCACGCGCTTATTACAGGAATCTTCCTTCTGCATTCACACAGCGCAGCATTCCGGCAAATTGCCGGTAATGTTACAACTTCTCTTTCCGGAAAATAGCCAGAACGAATTTACCGGTATTTTCAAAAAGGACCTGTTCACACATACAACCTTTCCGGAAAACTGCTGGCAATTTTCCGGAAAGGTCTGTATGTGTGAAAGGGGCTAATGAGAGAAAAACGCCTCACAGCAGCTGTTTTCCATCCTATTAGATCGCATTTCTTTATATGATCAGTCCAGGAGATGGTGCTGATGGACAACAGGATTAGTTCAAAGAGGATAAAAGCAGGTAAAATAGATTAAAACTATCGTTGCAAAGCTGTCCAAATGTGACTGTTCACACGCATCAGTTGCCGACCGGAAAATCATAGCATTCTCCTTGCGCATACTCGCAAATCATAATGGGTAATTTTACGTTCTAAGAAAAAGGTCTATAGGTTAGTATGCAACCTTGGAAAAGTCTTGTCATCTATCCAAGTTTTAGGAACAACAAATCATAACTTGACTTCTAGTTGATCATTTGGTATCAGAAGTGTCTTATATGAAAGGCCTCTAGATCAGGGGTTCCCAAACTTTTCAGCCCGCGACCCCCAAAATGACAATGCCAGTGACTCGCGACCCCCAATATTCTCTGAGGTGGTGGTTATAAATATAGAAATCTTGTATGCAATGATGCACACACACCAATAGACCCAAGTCTATTCTTTGTTTTTGTTTTTATGTATGTCAGTGCTGCAAATGGGCTAGAAAGTTTAACCTGGTGTAATAAAATCAATCTGCTGCATCTGACAGTATTGCTGTGTCTTTAGTATATAATGTAATTACTCAAGAAGTGGAAATCCAATAGAACAAGTAACTATAAGCTACTATAGTAACTATATAGTTTATAGTAACTATAAACGACTATTTTTTCTCATCTGTAGGTTATTGATAAAATACAGTAAGTCTTAAGGTTTAATAAAAATTAATTGATTTTTGAAAATCACCAGGCGACCCCCTTTCATTGTCCCGCGACCCCTCGGGGGGTCCTGACCCCCACTTTGAGAACCTCTGCTCTAGATGACGCTTATTTGAGCACAATATAATATGATCATGTCTTGATTTTGACTGATTTCATTAGGACAGTAAGGTCTGACTCTGCTTATACTAAAGTCTCATCACTGAACAGAATTAATGTCCAGTATAGAATATAAAGTCCTGCTGCAGTGGAGACAGAATGAATATTGTGTCTGACTCCATCATGAGCTTGGAGGACTGCATCCATACATCTCTGACATGACTCAAATCACTGATTAATAAAGTCATCTGGAATGGCAAAGAAAGAGTTCCTGCAGGACTCCCAGAGTTCATCAAGACTCTTCGTGTTCATCTTCAACACCTCCATCTTACCCCAGACATGCTCAATAATGTTCATGTCTGATGACTGGGCTGGCCAATCCTGGAGGATCTTGACCTTCTTTGCTTTCAGGAGCTTTGATGCGGAGGCTGAAGGATGAGAAGGAGCGCTATCCTGCTGGAGAATTGTCCCTCTCCTGTGGTTTGTAATGTATTGAGCAGCACAAATGTCTTGATATCTCAGGCTGTTGATGTTGATCATCCACTCTGCAGATCTCTCCATACTAAATGTAACCCCAAACCATGATTATTCCTTCACCAAACTTGACTGATTTCTGTTAAACTCTTGCATCCATGCTGGTTCCAGTAGGTTTTCTGCAGTATTTGTGATGATTGGGATGCAGATCAACAGATGATTCATGGGGGAAAAAAAATCCACCTTCTGCCACTTTTCTAAACGATCAACTAGAAGTCAAGTTATTATTTGTTGCTCTTACAACTGGGATCGACGGCAAGACTTTTGTCAGGTATTGTATGTTAGAGCACGATACAGTATTCTTAGAGAAAATTGATGACATGTTTGCACCAAGCCCAACACTGAAAAACTGTCATTTACTCTCTTAAATGTAATTTAATTTTTCAAAAAAAAAAATCACAAAACTACATTTTCTATGTTTATTTCCACCAGTCTAAAACTCCAAACTAACTAATGCATGAGAAAAATAAATGTTGTGGCCTTTAAAGTCTTGTTTTTAAGCACAGAAAAAAGGTTGCAGCTTTGGTTAAAGAGTAAAAAGCAAGATAGAGATTAATAATTGTTTTGAATCTGCTGCTGAATTGTTCAGCTTCATCCACAGCATTTTTCCAGTCTGTTGCAAAGGCCTTTTCTACACTATTATGATGTGAACTGTTATTTGCTCAAGAGACGGCTGTAATTTGGTGTTTCGTGGTTTTCTCTCACCTGCAGCAGGTCCGTTCACCTGTCCCAGGTACCCAGGCGGAGGCATCGGCGGCATGACCAGATTGAATGGGATGGGGATGTTCAAAGAGCCCATCGGATTCGGCCCCGTCCCGATCATGCCCACCTGATCATGAGTCTGGAAGTACATATTAGATGGACGTCCTGCAAAAGGAAAAAATGTATGCTTAATTTTTTACTCCTCACAATTTTAGTCAAGCTCAAGTTCATTATGAAAAGGAACAACATTAGATTGATTTGGTTAGAAGTTTGCAAGTGTTTTTGATATTTTATGGCTCCCATAGTTTAACATAGTAAGAATATTGTGGGAAAATGAGATAGAAAAAGACAATTTGGTATACTTAAATTGACAATAAGATTAAATGAAAGATGATACCCTGTAATAAAAGTCAATAACATGATTATAACAGTACATTAGACTGCTTAAATAAATGCATATAAATATCACACCATCTCAAAAATCTCAAGTCTTAGTTAACAATTCTTTTTTTAATGATCAACGCTCTGTAGTTTTATAACAAACAAGGCAATATGATGATGGCAAAGCTCCTCAAGCAGACAACATTTCATATATTTAAATAAAAGTTTTTATAAATCAGGATTTCTGCAGATTTCAAAGTCCAATTTAAGACTTTAAGACCTTTTTAACACCATTCTGAATGAAATTTAGACTTATAGGAATGCTAAGGGCCAGTGGAAAATATTTTTAATTGCCCCCTTAAAATTCAAACAATTATTTATAATATACCTCAAACAAACTCTTTCCATACCCCTCCCTGCATACTATCAAGATGTAGCATGCATTGCACCTCAACTGAAAGTAGTTTAAGTAGTTAAGTAGCTTGAAGTAGTTTAAACGATTAAATAACTGAAGTAGTTAAGAAGTTTGAAACATTTGGCATAGAGAGATGACTACATATAGCTTAGATTGTTTTTAGTATGGATTGGTATGTTGTAGGTTTCTAGTATGGATTGGTGTGTTGTAGGTTTCTAGTATGTATTGGTATGTTGTACGTTTCTAGTATGGATTGGTATGTTGTACGTTTCTAGTATGTATTGGTATGTTGTACATTTCTAGTATGGATTGGTATGTTGTAGGTTTCTAGTATGTATTGGTATGTTGTACGTTTCTAGTATGGATTGGTATGTTGTACGTTTCTAGTATGTATTGGTATGTTGTACGTTTCTAGTATGGATTGGTATGTTGTAGGTTTCTAGTATGGATTGGTATGTTGTACGTTTCTAGTATGTATTGGTATGTTGAGGTTTCTAGTATGGATTGGTATGTTGTACGTTTCTAGTATGGATTGGTATGTTGTAGGTTTCTAGTATGGATTGGTATGTTGTACGTTTCTAGTATGTATTGGTATGTTGAGGTTTCTAGTATGGATTGGTATGTTGAGGTTTCTAGTATGGATTGGTATGTTGTACGTTTCTAGTATGGATTGGTATGTTGTACGTTTCTAGTATGGATTGGTATGTTGAGGTTTCTAGTATGGATTGGTATGTTGTACGTTTCTAGTATGTATTGGTATGTTGTACGTTTCTAGTATGGATTGGTATGTTGTACGTTTCTAGTATGGATTGGTATGTTGAGGTTTCTAGTATGGATTGGTATGTTGTAGGTTTCTAGTATGTATTGGTATGTTGTACGTTTCTAGTATGTATTGGTATGTTGAGGTTTCTAGTATGGATTGGTATGTTGAGGTTTCTAGTATGGATTGGTATGTTGTACGTTTCTAGTATGTATTGGTATGTTGTAGGTTTCTAGTTGTAGGTTTCTAGTATGGATTGGTGTGTTGAGGTTTCTAGTATGGATTGGTATGTTGTACGTTTCTAGTATGTATTGGTATGTTGTACGTTTCTAGTATGTATTGGTATGTTGTAGGTTTCTAGTATGGATTGGTATGTTGTAGGTTTCTAGTA
Organism: Danio rerio; assembly: GCF_052040795.2. Taxonomy (NCBI): domain Eukaryota; kingdom Metazoa; phylum Chordata; class Actinopteri; order Cypriniformes; family Danionidae; genus Danio; species Danio rerio. Next base: position 59,783,285 of record NC_141022.1, on the reverse strand, counting down.
TGGATTGGTATGTTGTAGGTTTCTAGTATGGATTGGTGTGTTGAGGTTTCTAGTATGGATTGGTATGTTGTACGTTTCTAGTATGTATTGGTATGTTGTACGTTTCTAGTATGGATTGGTATGTTGTAGGTTTCTAGTATGTATTGGTATCTTGTAGGTTTCTAGTATGGATTGGTATGTTGTACGTTTCTAGTATGTTGTACGTTTCTAGTATGGATTGGTATGTTGTACGTTTCTAGTATGGATTGGTATGTTGTACGTTTCTAGTATGGATTGATTTATTGTTAGTATGAATTAGTATGTTGTATGTTTCTAGTATGAATTCGTATATTACTAGTATGGATTGGTATGTTGTTAGTTTGTCCAATGTAAAGTCAATGGCAGTTTTTACATCGGAAGTCTATGGGACGGTTGCTAAGATGTTGTAAGTGGTTGCTAGGGTGTGGCTAGTAAGTTGAAAGGTCATGAGTGATTGGCAGATTGGTAGTCTGAGTTATTTGAGCGTAACCTTAAGTCTGTATGACAGTCTGGTGGAAAGTTATGAGGTCATAAAGCTTGGTCCAATGTTAAGTCAATGGGACTTTGTTCTTGGGTCAGTTTTCGGAAAACCGTAATTCAGATCAGTTGGAAAAGATATAGCAACCTAATTCAGTATAGTTTGGAGGTTTGGAGTTAGTTTGGTGGTGGTGGTATGAATGATTAGGAGATGCATGTAGAAATTAGTCTAAGAAGAAGACGGAAGAATAGTAAGTTTATGTAGTATGACAGTATGTTGGCTTTCTCAAGCCGCCATAACAGTATTGCCCACAATAATTTTCCACCAACAGTCAGACTGTGTACACCTTTTTGACTTTGTACTTGTCTATCTGTGCCTACATAAGCGTAATGTGTAAATTTATCGTCTTTCACATATTTATTGTCAACATCGCTAACAGTATATTGTTTTGTTTTAGAGTGTCGTTGTAATTTGCACTGTCTGGAGTTAAGCTTTTCACTCATTACAGTACACGTGCTGCTGTTGATGTGACAATGAAAGAAATTTGATTTGATATAAACAAATGTTATTGTAAGAAAGATAATTACGAATTTGTAAATAGAGTTTAGCTTTTATCAAAGTTTCTTTTAATAGATAAAATGTTGGTTGTACCGATTTAACAGAACTCATGTAGAAGTTTGCGTGCAACAGGTTTAGCACCAATTACGGTTCATGGTGTTCATTTCAAATCATTCATTGCATAAGTTTTGCTATGGTTCCGCCATCCGTCCACACTACGCCGGAGTTTTCGAGTGCCGAAAAAGAAGCATTTTTGGAGACGCTGAAGAGGCCGTTTTCATTCTAAAACGCTGCAGCTCCGTCTCAGTGTGGATGGGGGAAAACAAAGACATCTGAAAACGGAGGCGGGGCTGTCGACTTTCTGATTGGGCATTTTCCTTAATATTAAGTAGCCTAAGGTTACACACACAGTTCAGTCCTGTATCCTCTCCTTGTAAGTTCAGACTTTGCAAGTTTGATATGGAAAACAGACTCTCGAGGACACATCGGGTAAATCTTCAAAGCCAACAGTGTACTTTATGACTTTATTCACATCACCCTGGCTATGTTGTTTTACTTTCATTGGCGTGAGCGAGTCACGCATTGAAAACTTGTGCAAACTCCAGAAATATGCGATATGCGAATGGTGCCTAAAAGGCTGCCGTCATTTGCGCCCTCCATCAGTTGACCTTCTTGCAGAGACATGCTGGATTTGTTGACAAATGGGTTGTGGATCCATTCCTTGGCAGTTTACGGGTCCTTCACTAGGCCTTTTTCCCTTAGCAAAGAAACTTTCCACTGACTGTTTCTTACACATTTTGCTGTTTGTGGGTTCAATTTGGGTGCTCAAGTGACCGAGATGTAACCATGAGAATACGGTCATTTTTCAAAATAAAAGACTTTTAAAATAAAAGATTGTTTAGACTCAGAAAATAAATAAAACGGAAATAATTATTGATTTATTGTGCAGCCCGGTACCAAGTAACCCACAGACCGGTGGTTGAGGATCACTGAGCTAGCGGATAAAATGAACCAAGGCAACATGATCATTCTCCTAATTGTCCACTGCTAAGAAAACTTTAATATGACATTCTCACCAGTGCTGCTGCGATCATACACAGATCCAGGAATCATGGCCTCCCTTGCATCATACATGGCGGTACTCATGAAGCGGGCTCCCTGAAACAAACATTTACACTGTCAGATGGACTTTATGGCCTTCTATGTATATACACACACACACAAATAAAAATATTTCACATTACATTAAAATTCTTTCAACAATGTCAAGTTTAACATTTCATCTCAATGTAAAAAAAAAAAAGCTTCCAAATCATCACATTTACACACATCTTTTCAGTTTTAGGTTTCTTCTTAGTTTTGCGTGGTGCAGCATTATTTAGTTGACTTTAATGATTTTGTGTTTCTTTTTGGTCTTTCCCACTGTCAATGTTGCAGTCCGGCAAAATGACAAAGAAAGCTGATCCTGATTGGTCCTTGTGTGTGCATTTAAAATTCAGGCTAGAGTTCAATTTTGTAGATAAAACCTTTTTTATTTTTTAAATTAAAAGTCTTAAAATGTAAACAACTTATAAAAAAACATCACAAAGTAAATAAGGTGTCATTTAATAAGAATATGCCAATAACTCAATTTTGACAAAAATGTCAGATAGAACCTGATAATTTGAAGGTGACGATTTGTTTGGGAACGATGTGTTTGCCACAGTATGGCTCATTTCCAATGAGTGGTACAGTACGTCGGGTCGGTACGGGTCACCTTTATCAGGCTTGCGTTTCCACTACCAAGGGTACCCTTTTGGTGGGCGTGATGCAAGACAGAGAGATTCAGTCGACGTCATTCTCGCTCGAATAAATGTCTACAGTAAAGCTGTACGGCTCGCTTACATATCATATGAGAAGCCCTTCTCACAAAACAGACGCTTTGCACACATAAATACTTGTTTAAAAATGTTTATTACTAACTTTTCTATGAACATGGTTTGATTATAACTGCAGATCAATGCGAAATAGCCTACTGTAATGTCTGTAATTATATTAAATAAATAAATGCAACATATTTGAACACATACAGCACCTTACAGTCTCCGATATGTTACCAATTAAAGAAGAACTACACACAGCAGACATTTAGTGCTTATTTAGGTTCAAAAACATCATGCAACATAGCCCACAGTCAGCGCAAACCTCTCATCTGTGTATATAATCTTCAGCAGCACATGTAGTATCTGTTAGAGAGTAATTATGTCATTCCCAGTTCATAATAGTCCAAAAGGCGATGATAAACATGACAGTTTGCTCTTGATTCAGGTTGCTGAAATAATTTGCTCCTGAGTTTTGTCGGGCTTCTCCTTTGTTCGCGCTTCACTCTCGCGTTTGTCCTTCTGAATGTGTCACTCTCTAGTTTGTCAGATTCCGACAGGATCGGGTTTTAAAAGCATGTCTATAATCAAGCGCATGTTATTATCATCAGCTCAAGAAGTTTGTTATTTCAGATATAGACGCGGGGCAAGTGCAAGCTGAGACTGGCTCTGTAAAAAACTATGGGGCACAGGGTAAATCTGATCTTCTTTTTGGCTTTGTGGCTGCTCATCAAGACGCCAAGGTTTGTTTGAGCCTGGGTCGACCATGGCTCTTTATTATAATGTATTTACGCTGTAATCTCAGCTCAGTCGGCTGTGTATTGAAACATGGCGGCTCTTTTGTTTTCATTCTGACTTGAGTAAGCGTATGACGTTTATCTGTAAACCAATAGCGTTCAGCTGGGTGTCTAGCTTCGCCTTTTGGTTCCCTTTCTTGTGTTTGGTACCCTTTCGAAAGGGTGCCGAAAAAGGAGTGCGGTACAGTTCAGTACGCCTTTTGACAGTGGAAACGGCTATAAAAGCGTACCAAACCATACCGTACCACTCAGTGGAAACAGGCCATTAGTGCCGTTAGATTGGGCATATGTGAAACCCGAAATCGCCAAATCGATCGGTCTGAGACTGTCTGAATGAGGTGAATTTTGACTATTCAAAATTAAAGTGCACTTTTTTTTGCTTATAATGTGTCATTTCCCATCGTCATAGATTAAAATAACGACATGACGAAATCCCGAAGAATAAACCAAACTATGACCAATGTGAGGCAGTGTTTCCTCTTGGATTTTTCCAGCTGTGGCGGCAGACTTTGTTGGCCATTTTACACAGATCTACCACTACATGTGCTGTTATTTCATTGACAAATATCATGTGCGCAGTATTAAGTCGAGATCGCATTCATGTAATAGCCTACAAGCATGTCAATCTCTGCTTCAGCACCGATTTCCTCTGTTCGTGCACAAAACTTATCGCGCGCCCTCAAATATTACGCTGCTAAAGTGCTGATTTTTAGGCGCGCCCTCAAATAAACGCGACTAAAGTGTGATTTAGTGCGTTTATGTACTGAGTATGTCTCCAACATTTATTAGATTTGCTAGGAATATTTATGAATGTCTCTGATAGACTTGGCATTAATGCGTCCTGAAGTAAAGTGAAACGGCTATAAACTCCAGCATGATAAAGTCATTATATGCAGAGCCACAGACCTTTATCTATAAATAAAGAATAATTATGGAAACTGTGTTTATCATAACTGAAAGCTACGCCGTGTTTGCTGGCTTCACGCACCTGTAAAGGCTGATTTATACTTCTGCGTCAAACGCCGGCGTATGCTAGAGCGCTGACGTATAGCCCTTCGCTGTGGCCGTCGGCGTCACTGACGTGCACCTCTCAAAAAATGTAACTACACGTCGCAAGAACGCGTAGCGCAAGCTCTGTGATTGGTCGGCTTGGTATCGCTGATGAGTCTGGGCGGGACCGAGAGCCGCGCAAATGGCGCAAGCGATTGTTTACAAGTGTGTAGTCCCGTGAAGGAGCTCCGGATGGAAAGTTTTGTTTTGGGTTTACCTCAAAGTTAAAGTTGTTGCACGTCTGCCGGTTCCTGCCTCAAAATGAGCGAGTTTGAGTCACTTGTACAACCAGGAAGTGTTCAGGAAAAGCAAAACAGCAGCGAAGAAACTCAACACAGAGGAACATTTACACCTCACTGCCAACTAGCGTTTCAGAAGTGTTAATGCAGACCAACAGAGACAGCGCGCAGAAGTATAAATGCACAGCTACGCACGTTGCATGCGCCGTAACGCCGAACACTTGACGCAGAAGTATAAACCAGGCTTAAGTCAGTCAGTCTGCACGTCACCGTAAAGGGTTAAAGAGCGCACAGCACTGTCACAGAAAAGTTTGCGCTGTTATTAACTTACCTTTTCATACGTTTTCAGTGCGATTTTAACACGCTATTTAAAAAACGACCAAATATTTTGAATAAGAAGCTGAAATGTAGCCGTGGCGGGATGACTTTTAGTGTGGTGCCCCGCCACGGAAGAAAGAAAATAGCGGAAACCATGTGAAGAGAGTCACACGTGACTTGTTTTAATATTTTTGGTCTGATTAGAAATGTTGCTGTGTGAAAGCAAACCACACCAAGAACAAAAATCAACACTGTACCAATTTTAATCCGTGTTTCTCAACAAAACAATCGATCTACAGATGTGAAAGCACTCTTAAAGGTTTTAAGACCCACCGACACCCTGTGATAGCTTTAAATTAAACCATTAAATATTTAGGAATGCACTGATGTATCAGCCATGATATATCGCTCTGTGCAGTCTATTACTCACAGGGTTGATGGTGTTGACCAGTTTGCGTGGTTTGCTGAACTGCATGAGACTCTCCCTCAGGTTGTTGAGAGGACCCTCCACCAGCACCTTCTGCTCCTTGTAGTAGTTCAGCAGGTGGTTCCACAGGGGCTGTTTGGACAGAGCTTTAGGGTTGCCCACAATGATCACCCCATATCTGCACACAAACATTTGTGCATGACATTACAGAAGAGTTATTTACAGACACACTTCAAGTGACGGTCAAAGCTTCATGTAGCATGAAAACACTAAATGGGGACTTATAGGAAAGTCAGTTTTACTTCTACCTCAAATAATGTTTTTCAGTTTCAACAATCACACTGGCTTATGACATGTGCTTGTATATTTTCTCTTACAACTCGTGCACGCTATTGTATTATTATTGGTAACAACAAAGACTCAAGATGAAACAGCGGTGAAGAAGTTATTAACTGTGGCTCTAATCAAATATACTCCCGATTCGACATGGTAAATCCTGCAATGTGACTATTACTGATATGCAGATTGTGATATCGATGTCGAAAGGATATATAGTGCTGCCTTAACGTAGAGTTTAAACCAGCCTTCACTCAGGGTGTGCTATTGTTACCTGGCTCTGGTGAGTGCCACGTTGAGACGGCGCGGGTCGTTCAGGAAGCCGATGCCCTGGTGTTCATTAGCTCTGACACAGGACAGGATGATGAAGTCCTTCTCTCTGCCTTGAAATGCATCCACACTGGCGATCTCCACCTCCTGCAGATATAGTCAATGATGAACAGCTCATTTGAAGAACACAATACATTCAATAACAATCGTTTGAGGTTTAACTTTTATGAATTTATGATAATAATGATCACCAAGAGCTCCTAGATTTCTCTTAACCCTCTGGTCAAGGGACACCCTGAAAAGATGAGCTGCGTCCCAAATGGCACACTATACACTCATGCACTTACACACTCAACAGTATAGTATATGTATGTAATGTCGTCCCAAATGGCACCCTAATGGTTTTTTACCAAGCAAAAATTCAAACCGTTTCCATAATGACGTTTGACGGTCGCCAAATCAGTGAAATAAACGACCAAATAATCAAATAATACCTGACGTGAGTGTAACTGCATTCACCATCGGGAGGCGCTATAATCACTCTCGTAGGAGAATTTCGCTTTCACCATCCAAAATAAATGAAGTTATCCAACATGCGCACCCGATAGCTCCGCCCTTTCTGCTACTTGATCAAACCTGCAGTCGTTGAGTGTGTGAAGTGTCCATCATTACACACTTCACTTTACTGGCTGATTGAGAGCATCATCCGGGTAATTAGAGTGCACTTATTATTATTATTTTTTTTTAAAGAGTTTTTAGTGTGAACACACTACTTAGACTATTCATACTACAAAATGGCGTAGAATAGTGCATAAGTATGCGATTTGGGACGCATCTATGCTCATTTAAATTTACTACTTTTTTCTATAGTAAATATATTTAATTACTCTCAGCTGAGAGTCCGAGTTTGGTTGTCGACCGAAGGGGATCTTTTGCATTTAATTTTTTGTTTTGTTTGGGAAATCCACCCCCCCAACACATTTGTTTTTCCGTTTATTATGCCCATGTTGTTTTCTTCTAGACTTAGGGCGTAATACCAAGAAATCAAGAAATTTGAATTCATCATAAGGTTTGTATTTAATAATGTTATTACAATTACAATTATCGAACCCCCCAGATTTGCACAAAAATCTTTATGTCGATTAAAATTGGCTGATTTTGTGGAGGTAATTCCTAGAAATTTGCAAAAATTTTGTAATTTAAAATGAATGAATTTGCTCTTCAGTGTTTGGACTCTCAGTAAGGATTTTAAACCAAACTAAACTGAGCTAAACTGAACTGAACTTAAACACTAAAAACTGAATTACACTGTTTCAATTACTATGACCATTTATGTGAAGCTGCTTTGACACTACATTGTAAAAGCGCTATACAAATAAAGCTGAATTGAATTGAATAACTTTAAGATATTTCCAGCTAGTTGGCTAGCTATATTAAGGATTTTTTTAATTTAATTTAAACTATGGTACTATAACTAAACAGACCCTAAAACAGACCAAAAAAAAGACAAAAAATTTAAAATAAAACACTGAAACAGAACTGGTATATACATATGCATGCATGTATTTGTTTTACATGTCACTTGTGGCATTCATGAAAAAAATTCTGATTACTTGTTAGTACAAAAATCTATTGTTTACACTCTTTAAAATGAATAATTAAACAAGTTTGGCAAGTTTTAAAATATAAGCAGCCAGAACCACAATTTTTAGCTGCAAATAAAGAATAAAAAAAATGAAAGGCAAAGTACCTATGGAGATATAACTTACAAAATCCTAATTAAAATTAATTAAAATGTACTTTAAAAGTGACACAAAACTTTTAATGAAGTTAGAAAATAAGAAAAACAAAACACAGTAAAGTATTTTACACTTAAATCCATAATAGATTGGGGTTTAATACTGTGATTGTTTGCATGCTGTACCTGGTAGAGTTTGGTGTGCAATGAGCCGCTGAACTGCATGTACTGCACCAGGTAAGAGCGCTGGCCCTCATACGGCGTGATGATGCCAATCTGGTCAGGTTTGGCTCCAGCCTTCAGCAGACGAGTGGTGATCTTCTCCACATTAGCAGCCTCAGTCCTACACAGAGAAAAGATTGTTTATCAGACAAAGCTTGTGAATTTTTAAAGATTTTCATAGTTTCAGTCGTCACACAATTCCAGATATTCGACTATTGGAACCAAATCTGCTTTATAATATCAGAATCAGACAGAGCTTTATTGCCAGAAAGGGCTGCACGATATTGGAAAAATCTGACATTGGAATATTTTATTTTGCTGTAATACATGAATATAATTTGACAAGATGACTGGAATAGCTTTATCTGGAAAGACTTTGTCAACTTAGATGGACTGGAATCAAGTCTTTTTCAATGCAGTGCATCTGAATAAAATTATAAGCCCAAAAAAAACTGAAATAAACAGTGATTTATTTTTTTTCTGGAGAGTCTAGCAGTATTCAGATAAAGAAATGGAGCAATCAAACATAACATGGTCACCATTTTATAAATAATTAAAAAAATATTGTCTAATAAAATCTTTATCTTATAATCGTTAACACATAATCTAATCCTGCGATGTGACCATTGCAGATATCAATGCTCGAATGTTGTTCAGCTTACAAGGAATTATATGAGGGTTTTTGTAACAGACGTTTCCACAGTGCAACAGAATGACAATGACAGAACAAAAACACACATAAGGAAATAAAAAATAAATAAATATAAAATTTGACCATTGTATGTACATATACAGTTGAAGTCAGAATTATTAGCCCCCCTGAATTATTGGCCCGCTGTTTATTTTTCTCTCCCTAATTTCTGTCTAACGGAAAGATGTTTTCACCACATTTCTAAACATAATAGTTTTAATAACTCATTTCTAATAACTGATTTATTTTATCTTTACCATGATGGCAGTAAATAATATTTGACTAGATATTTTTCAAGACATTTTTAAAGTGACATTTAAACGCTTAACTAGGTTAATTAGGGTAACTAGGCAGGTTAGGGTAATTAGGCAAGTTATTGTATAACGATGGTTTGTTTTGTAGATTATCAAAAAAATATATAGCTTAAAGGGGCTAATAATATTGTCCTTAAAATGGTTCATAAAAAATTAAAAACTGGTTTAGTTCAAGCCAAAATAAAACAATTAAGACTTTCTCCAGAAGAAAAAATATTATCAGACATACTGTGAAAACTTCCTTGCTCTGTTAAACATCATTTGGGAAATATTTAATAAAGAAACAAAAAATTGAAAAGGGAGGCTAATAATTCTGACTTCAACTGTATATTACAATATTGTAAGTATAGCTATGTTATGTGCAAATTAAAATGTTAACTATGTGTTGTTCAATAATATATAAAATAATAGTACATTTTAAAGCCAAAATAAATAATTGCTTTCTGTGACATTTTAAAGGTATCTAAATGGGAAATCATATTTAAAATGCTTTATTTTAGTTCATAACATTCTTCAAATCTGCTGTGTTGCAACTTGTTTATTAAACCTGACTAGTGATTACATTCATTTTAATTTACAGCCTATCAGAATGAGCCTTGCCATAAAAAAATAATACAAAAAACACAATTTAGCTCATTTCAAATCAATTTAAGTTTATTTGTAAAGCGATTTTCACTAAAACTATTGTTTCAGAACAGCTTTACTAAAGGTGAACATTTTTGCATTGCAATCAAATTCAGAAAAGCAAAGGTTATTAGTTACCAGAACTTTATTAGTTACTGTTACATTTGATGTTTTCTTTGTCTATTTTTTCCTCTCCGTTTGCTCAGCCCTTTCGTTTCTTATTGGTTTACTATTCTGTCCATCATCATTATGACGAGGTCTGTTCCACCAATCCCCGGACACGCCGCAAGGATTTAAAGCCCCGACAGACCAGTGTGTGGTGTGCGCTCTGCCTCGGCGTACCAATTGTGCTATGCTTCATCTGTTCAGTGATTTATTATCTCAGTTTACTGTGGTAACTCAAGCTTGCTTGTTGAACTTCGTTGGCTTTAAGTAACAACGTGATGGTTGGTGTGTGATTCATTAATTTATTTATTGCCATGTCAGCTGCTAAGGCTATTTTCATGGCAAGAGCATTTCAGTAATTAACAAACAATCACAGTAAAAAATAAATAATTGAATATTCAGTTTAAATAAGATTTTTCTGGTTAATACATGTTAAAATTTCTAATACTTTTCTGGTGTCACTTTGTTAAAAATGTCCCTAAGGAAGATGGGATTTTACTTTCCTTTGAGCTTTTATGTAAAAATATATGGTTCCTAAAAACATTTCTTTAAATACCTACAGTTAAAGAGTTACATGTGATCAAAAGAAACACAGATTAGTTGTATACCATCTTTATCAAAATTGGAGGAAATAACTATCCAAAATTTAGAAGGAAGAGGTCATGTTTCTATATATTACAATTTTATCGTCAAACATAGTAATGAATCAACATTGGATAAATTAAATGCCTGGAAAGCAGATATGCAAGAGGATATAGATGAGGCGGACTGGAATTACATTTGCTTAAAAGCTCAAACGCAAACAATAAATACCAGGTTTAAACTACTTCAATATAAATGGTTAATGAGAATGTATATAACCCCTGTGAAACTTCATCATATGTCTGCTAATATTCCAGATGTGTGTTCTAAATGTTTAGATGATAAAGGTACACTATATCACTGCCTCTGGCAATGTCCTAAAATACAAAAGTTTTGGAAAGATATAACTGAATGCATGTCAGACATGTTTAATATTAAAATTCCTTTAAATGCCAAGCTCTGTATTCTTGGGTTGTATCCTAAGGAACTTACAATTGGAAATACAAGAATTTTGGATTTTGGTTTCCTTCGAGCTAGAAGGGCTATTGCATTATACTGGAAACACATGGATGCTCCATCCATAGAAATGTGGATAAAAGAAATATTGAACTGTATTGGACTGGAGAGACTAACTTATATCATCAAAGGCAAGCAGAAAAACTTTGACTATCTTTGGGAACCATATATAAATATTATGTAAATTGTGTGTTTGTAAACATGTTTTTTATTTATTAATACCTTTTTTCTTCTTCTTCTTTTTTTTGTATTATTGTGTTATTGTTTATGTCACACACGTATATATAATTTAAATATTGTATATGTATGTATGTGTGTATATATATATGTGTATATTTATATATATTTATATATATATATATATATATATATATATATATATATATATATAATTTTTTTATTTTACCTATTTGAATGTGAATGTGTGTGTATGTATGGGTGTATATACATATATATAAGAAGGGTGTAGATATGTGCTGTGTAGGCTGCATTGTTGTCTGTATGCCTAGTTGATGGGGTGAAAAGGAAAAAAATCAATAAACATATTGGGGAAAAAAAATGTCCCTAAGAGAGTTCTCATCATAAAAAGTCTTTCTGGAGTCATTAAAAGCAGGGCAGTCCAGTAAAATATGTTTTACGGTCCATGGGGTTTTACAGTGCAAACATTGGATAGGGTCTTTATCTTTGAGTAAAAAGTTATGTGTTAATCTTGTATGTCCAATTCGACATCTGGTAAAAAATACTTGATCAGCTCGTTTCTTCAAATGTCTTATCCCTCTGTGTGAAATTTCAGGCTGGATTTCGTGTAAATTATTGTTTTTCAGAGTATCCCACTCCTCTTGCCATTTGTTTAAACTATAATTGTTAATAAAAGGTCTCTTCTCTGATGGAGAAGTTTGACATTTGTTTTGGTGTGGGATTCTAAACTAAGCTTTGACAGACTTATCCGGTTTGTTTAAGTTTAGATTGATGTTTTGTTAGATTAGTTCGAGTGTTTTGACACCTGTGTACTTTGAGTTTTGTAGTTTAATTAGTTACGTTCGGGACGTTATTTGTGATTCTTTTTGACGCCTAGTTTAGACTTTAGATTTAAGGCTTGTTTTGTTTTGTTAATTTCTTTGATTTGGCTTACACTCGTTGTTTTTGTTTAAAGATAATAATTATAAATGTTTATTTTTTTTTTTTCCCCATTTGTTATTGTGTCATATTGTTTCAACCATTGAGTAACAAGCTTAAATAAGAGATTTGATTCTTGCCTCATCCTTGATCTGTCGCACACATTACACCTGTCTCACCTAAATGCTACAGCATCCCACTTCAACATCTTAAAGGGCCATGAAACCCCCTCGTTTCAGCAGGGTGTTTTCACACCTTTACTTTGGAAAAAGTCAGAAAAGTGGGCGTGTCCAGCTTTGTTTAGGGGGGAGTGTAGGAGGAAGAAAAGAGGCGTGGTGTGGGAGTGTCTATTTGGGCGCGCTGAGTTTCAGAGTCAAAATGCACACACGGGACAAAGGGACTGTGTTTACATGGACATCTGTAGTCGAATTATTTGCCAAATTATTAAATGGTGGACTTTAACTGCAGTTTGGCTCTTTCATTCAGGGAATTCATTCATGTGCCTCGCGACAAATGAGATATTTAATTCGAGGAACTGCTCTAAGCGTGTATTTTTCATGCAATGTTTGATACCGCACGGCGAATGAGAGAAAAAAAAAACTCAGCATTTCCCGGAAACTTAGATGCACACGGCAGGTAGCGTCAGAAAGCCGCGTGTGTTATTCCGGGTTATTCCGATCACAAAATGCGGTGAAAATTCTACACGAGGTAAAAGTTTGGTTGTGGTGCTAACATGTTTACACTCGGTGCAATAGTTAGTTCGATACGAACAAACTGAATAAACAAAGAGCGCTGGTCGCTCACTTAGCAAATCTGTAGAGACAGAACAATCACCAGCAACTAGAGCCGCGTCTTTATGAAGAGGAGACTACAAGCGAATCCGGATGTCAACGTTTGCAGATGAGAACAGCTCTCAGGTAAACAATAATCCTCCTTAGACACGTAAGTTATTGTTGTCGAGCGTCGCGTACACTGTTAATCCACACGTGACTCCAGCTGAGCTTAACAAAACTTAACTGCAGCAAACTGTAAAAGCAACACTTCACGCTTGTTTTGCAAACACAACGTTGTGTCTCTGTCCTGAAAACACTGTGACAGTAATGAATATTAATGAAGTTGCACAATAGAGCGCGCTGATTGGTTTGAACCAAGCTTTACTCATGCATTAATGCATCACACTGTAAGACGTAATAAGACTCACTCTGGTACAGATGCCCAGTCTGCACGCTGGAATACACACTATTATGTCATGGCCGTGACGCAGCTTCAAAAATTCATTTCAAACAGGAAGTACGAATTTGCTTGAAATAACGCAAAAACAACCAATTTACACTTTTTAGTGAAATATAGGTGTCCTAATAGTGTTTTTAGCAGTGTGGGACACATATACGACTGTCAACAGCTCAAAACATGTGTTTTAGTGTTTCGTGACACTTTAAACATGTAACAGGTACTTTAACTAATTAACTACTAACTAATAGCCTTTAAAGTTATAATATATAAACATAGTTAACCTGCAGTTATGTCTACGCGCACATGTTTAATGAAGTGTATTTGTTTATTAAGTGTATGTGGTGTCATTTCTGTCAGATATGTGCAATATGTGTCTCATATGCTGTGTTGTAACTTCTTCATCAAATCTGACACGTGATTACATTCATTCTGATTTACAGTCTATCTGAATGAGCCTTGTCATAAAAAAAATAAATAAAATAAAATACAGCACAATTTAGCTCATTTGTGTGTAACATATGTCAGATGTTGTGTTTTGACTGGGATCTCATATTGAACTCTACCTGTTGAGATATGAGGTGCCGGAGCTGGCGATCTCCTCCTGGCCCTGGGTCACGTAGAAAAACATGGGCTTATCAGGCTGAGGCCACTGGAAGTCAAAGCCTTTCTTAAGGCGATCAGCTGGAGAATGACAAAACATCATCAGTGTGCTATAATAAACACAAAGCCTTTCTGTCTATATACTACAGCTGCGCAAAGGCTTGCATTTTTTTAAAATACTTCTTAAGTCTTATCTTCTACTCGTCTGCTTGCCAAAACTGCTTTTATTTGCATATTATATTGTTAGCAGTCCTTAATTACATCAGATTTATGATAATAATTAAATAAAATAGAAATATTGATCACATGGATATTAAAAAAGACAATCATATGCATTAATAAAACAAAAAACTCAAGTCAAACGAAGATATTTCCAATACACTACTGTTACTCAAAGGTTTTTAATAATTATGATTTGTAAAAATATTTCTTAAGGCTAACTGCTTAATTAGCTAAATAAATGCCATTGAACTAAATGCATGCATCTGTGAAGGACAATGCAAGCAGAAATGTCCCATACCGGCAGTGACCCCGTTCTGCAGAGATCCCTCATAGAAGATGTTTGATGGGAAAGCACTGAGCGCCGGGTGCATGCGATACTGCACCTGCAGACGGATGGGTCTGATGCCCAGCACCACCAGCCTCTCGAACAGAGACTGAGAAAGGCCTGCTTTCGCTGCTTTCTTACACATGACCACAGGGCCCAGCTGACAGTGGTCACCCACCAGAATCAGCTGCCGAAGCAAAGCAAAGCACCGTTACTACACAGAAAACTTACAGATTCTGATTATTTAACATCTACAACATGCTTATTTTAAAACACAATTACAATATTTGAATGTCATACAATGAACTGATAACAATGATTTCTTATAACAATGCAATTTGTTAAGTTTTGTTTTTATAACCACCAGTCAAAAAAGGTTAATATGAAAAAATTTAAGCAAGCAGTGGCGCAGTAGGTAGTGCTGTCGCCTCACAGCAAGAAGGTCGCTGGATCTCTGGTTCGAGCCTCGGCTCAGTTGGCGTTTCTGTGTGGAGTTTGCATGTTCTCCCTGCGTTCGAGGGGGTTTCCTCCGAGTGCTCCGGTTTCCCCCACAGTCCAAAGACATGCAATACAGGTGAATTGGGTAGGCTAAATTGTCCGTAGTGTATGAGTGTGTGTGTGAATGTGTGTGTGGATGTATCCCAGAGATGGGTTGCGGCTGGAAGGGCGTCCGCTGCGTTAAAAACTTGTTGGATAAGTTGGCGGTTCATTCCGCTGTGGCGACCCCGGATTAATAAAGGGACTAAGCCAACAAGAAAATGGAGACTGATCTTCACGGCTGCTTCGCACTTCGGTCCCCGTGTGTCTGTGTTTGCGCTAAGCAGTCGTGAAGATCAGCCTAGTCATTAAGCAGATCGCTCGCTGTGTATTTGTGCTCGGTAAACAGCGGAGGGTGAACTGATGACTTTCTTGGCTAATCACAAGTAATTCGGTTGAGCATATGAACACAATGTCAAATCAAAGCTGTTTTAAGAAAGAAATCAACAGTGCCTTAAATGTTAGCGGGAAATTGACGGTTTTTCTTTTAAGTCAGTATCGTGACGAGTCTAATATAGTGAAAGAATCAGTTCATCAACTCGAGTTTGATAAATGGCATCTAAAACGTGTGTTTTGGCAAGAAAACGTTAGCTAACTAGTGCCATTTCCCTTAACTTAGCTGAAAATGAGCTCTGATATCCCTTTTTATTTTTACCATTCATACAGAATGGTCACTGGGAAGGCGGTGAAATTATAAATTGGTGTCACTTTCTCTTTGCTGATAAGATATATAGCCAGGTACACAACGTTCCTTTGTAACTCCCAACGATACTTCCGGGTTTCTTCCCACCGCAGCTTCGATTTCGCTTCTAACAATGGCATTCACGTGAAATCAGTCTATTGGATGAACCCAATCGATGGCATAATAATCGTAACTGAATAGTGAGACCAGTGTAGGTTCACCTCTAACATTTCACTATTTTTTCAATTTTTACTGTATTTTTACTTTAATAGCTTTCTTTTTTTTTTCTTTTTTTTATAAAAGATGAAAACAAATAACTTAAAGTATACTTTACTGGTCAGAAGTTTGGTATCGTTGATTATGCAAAGGCAGTTTACTAACAAATACAGTGTGCACATTTCTCACCGATTATTAAACAACCACACAAACAAACCCTCAGGAGGAGGGGTGTGTCCAGTCACATACCTGTTTGGCCCCGAGCACCACTGGCACCATGCACTCGGGCTCCGTGGCCTGTGTGCTTTCATCGATGAGAATGGAGCGGAACTGCATTTTAGCCAGACGAGGGTCACCCGCACCCACACATGTGCAGCAGATCACATCTGCATTCTGAAAAACAACAACAAGATGCACATCAGGAGGTGCGCTGATGCAGGGAGAAAAATGCACCATACAAAAACAGGCACTATTTCTTGGGTCAAAACAAGACAATATTATGTTTTATGCATAAATTAATCCAATAAACCCCAAACAGCTGTGTTTTACAGTGAATATATTAATTATTTTTTTACCTGTGTGTTTCATTTATTGCCAGATCAGCAACTTACAGCTGTTTCATGGCAAGATCAATATACATAAAACACATTACATTATAAGAACGACTTCATATTTCAATTAGAGATGATACAAAAACATATAAATATAAATAAAATGCATAAAAATATATATGTATATTACATGTTATGTATGATTTTTCAAATCAGTATTAGATAAATAACCTGTTTAAAAACATCCATCAAAGCGTTTTCAATATAAAAATCATGCCTAATGCCACTTAACCTTTCACATTCTAATCAAAAATGTTTTATGGTGAGAGCAGCTTGACAGTAATTACATGTTGGTGGTGCATTATTATTCAATAAATACAATCAGGTGTGTGTATGTAGAGTACTTCAGCTTAGAACACAGATCAACCAATCAGAATCAAGAACCAGAACTATCCATTTTAAGAAAACAAATAAAGAACTTCAGATATCTAAAACACTTCATTTGGCATTTAGCATCTATCAGTGTTTTAAAGTGAATCAGACAGGTACCATGAGCAGCTCTCTCTCTGCAGTTCGTTTGAGAGCGCGGTAACGTTTCTCATCAGAGGACGAAAGCTCGCCAGTTTCATCCTTCAGCTGCTGAAGCTTCTGCAACTCTGGCATGCTGCAAATCAAACAGATAACATTAATGCTCAGAAGATCTTATTTACAAGCTATATATGCATCAATC
This sequence comes from Danio rerio, assembly GCF_052040795.2. NCBI lineage: Eukaryota > Metazoa > Chordata > Actinopteri > Cypriniformes > Danionidae > Danio > Danio rerio. The sequence goes on along the minus strand of NC_141022.1, from coordinate 59,765,871 downwards.
TTAAAGGGTCACGAAACACCCAAACACATTATTTGAGCTGTTGACGGTCATATATGTGTCCCACACTGCTAAAAAACACTATTATGCTGCGTTCACACCAGACGCAGAATGTGTGTCAAGCGCGAGTGATTTACATGTTAAGTCAATGCAAATGTGCGAATTGACATCCTGCGAAGCGATACGCGTAAATGACGCAGCGTGAATGATGCGAATTGCGCGGAGCAAATAGCGCGATACACGCGAATGGTATGGCACGAATTGGCCGTTTTGCGCGTTTGACATGCTTAACGCGCGTTTCGCTCGAGTTCAAAAATCTGAACTTAAGCGGACATTCGCGCCGCGTTAACCAATCAGGAGCTTGGTCTTGTGGGGGCGTGATTGTGACGTACGCCGTTGTGGGTGTCCTGAAGGAAAATCCCCCAGCCGACACAACAGTGCATCAAACTGGGGTTGGCTCAATCACAAGCACCGCTGGAAGCCTCCATCATCCAGGTTCAGTTTCTGGAGGAGTTTATGAGCTCACAGAGCTGGATGCACCTATGAAAGGATGTAGTGGACTCAAACACGGCCCAAAACATATTGACGCTGTTTTTCAGCCTTCATAAAGCACATAAACACTGTTATTTTCTTCATAAAATCCATGTTAGCCACTTAGCAACAAAGCTAGAGTCACCAGGCAGACAGACGCCCTGCCCATCACGCGAATCCGCGTCTGTTCTGAAGTGAATTTGACGCACAAATAAAGCGGGTTTGACGTGCGAATAAAGCGAGTTAACTTAAATGTTTACACGGCTATTTATGTGCGAATAACGCAATTTATTAATTTGTGTGTGAACACAGCATTAGGACACGCGTATTTCACTAAAAAGTG
>NC_141022.1:59672500-59760000 GCF_052040795.2 Danio rerio | reverse complement strand
ATCTTAATATTTATTAAATTGTATGCTTTATATGAATTATTGAATTATATTTATTGAATTATATGCCCCATGAATTAAATCAAGTATTTTCCCTTTAAGGCTTAATATTAAATTAAGACTTAAAAAGAAACACACAATGACCAAATGAGTTTAATAAACACTGAAAAGTGTTTCACTGACTATATGTAAACAAATAAAAATATTTCACATTTAATATATACATTTTTTAATATTCATTTCTTTTTCAACAATATTAAATTCAACATTTTATCTCATTGTCGGTGACATACAATCGCCTCACAATAAGAAGGTCACTGGTTCGAACCTCAGCTGGGTCAGTTGGCATTTCTGTGTGGAGTTGGCATGTTCTCCCCGTGTTCGATCCAAATACAAGTCCAAATACGTGCGGTACAGGTGAATTGGGTAAGCTAAAATTGACCATAGTGTATGAGTGTGATTTAGTGTGTATGGGTGTTTCCCAGAAATGGGTTGCAGCTGAAAGAACATCCGCTGCGTAAAACATTTGCTGGATAAATTGGTGGTTCATTCCGCTGTGGTGACCCCAGATTAATAAAGGGACTAAGCCGAAAAGAAAACGAATAAATGAATGAATCTCAATGTCAAGAAATGCTTCTAAATCATCACATTTACACACATCTCAATTGTGTGTTGTGCAGCATTATTTAGCCGACTCTGATTTTGTGTGATATTGTAGATCCTTATAGAGCCAAGAGCTAGAGTTCGACTTTGTAGATACACCTTTTTGTAAAAAAAAAAAAAAAAAAAAAAAAAAAAAAAAATCTTAAAATGTAAAAAAAAAAAAAAAACTTATAAAAAAATATCACACAATGTAAATAAGTTGTCATTTAATAAGAATATGTTTTAGTCAATTTTGACAAAAATGTCAGATAGAACCTGATAATTCTAAGGTGACGATTTGTAAAAGCATCGCATAGAGCTGCATGATATTAGAAAAATCAGATATTGCGACATTTTATTGTTCTGCGATACATATTGCGATATGAATACGATTTCAGCAGATGAGCTCCATCATTAATTAAGATTGACTGGAATTATTTTGTAGTAGAGTGAAACAAACAAATTGCAATGATAAATAAATAGGACAGAGCAAAGATAAAAGTGAAATAAGCAGTGCTTTATGGTTTTCTTAAACGGTCAAACAGTAGTCAGATATTCAGGTACAGTAATTGAATAATCAATTGTGGCGTAAAATAACACTGTACAGTCTTCACTGATGATCAACTATAATCCCAACTCAACATTGCAGATCCTACGACTTGACTATTTCGAATGCACATATTGCGATATCGATGCTGAAATGATAAATCAGGGGTCACCAAACTTGTTCAGTTTTGCAGATTTGTTGCAGATTTTAGCTCCAACCCTAATTAAAACACACTGATCAAGCTCATCAAGGTCTAACTAGGTTTATTTGAAAAACCCAGGCAGGTGTGTTGAAGCAAGTTGGAGCTAAACCCTGCAGGGACACCGGCCCTCCAGGGCCAAGATTGGTGACCCATGCGATAAATTGTGCAGCCCTAGCACCATATATTAATAACAATATATAGCATCCAATTTCCAGCACTAAATAACCATATGTCAAGCTGAAATGTTGTAATGTGCTGAAAAAATTCAACAAGATGTTCATGTTTAGCACTGCAGTGTCTTACCCATTGCCCTGTCTCGCTAGATGATAGACGATGGTGGCAGAAGTGACCGTCTTTCCAGTTCCTGGAGGCCCCTGGATCAGACTGAGGGGCCGCTGGAGTACCGTCTTCACGGCATAAACCTAGAATGTGCCAAAGACACTTGAGTAGGCATGGGACAGTAATCGGTTTCAATGTTTACCAAGTCGAAAAGTAAATATTCTGTTATACCATTTCTACGATATATGTGCTTTATTTTTACAACTATTTAATTTGATTTATTTATGGCAAGAGTATCTCCAGCCGAATAGGACCCTTTACACTAAAAGCTGCTGGTCAGTCCATGATTATTTATCTAAAAAACTGATAAAAAAATGTTATGAACCAACATCCAAGCCTGCTATTGACCTTTTTCATGGCTGCTGCATGGAGGGCGCCATAGCGACCAGCATCTTCCGGTAGAATGCTAAAAACTTTCGTTTACAGCGTGTACAACTGGTAATTTGCGCTCCGAAAATGGGTTTCAATGACGTTTTTAATGGATAACAGAGTGTTTTTGTGACACACAACTTTGAAATGTGTCTGTTAAAGCCGTTATAATCTGTCAAATGTGGTTCAAGCGCGTCAGAAATACGAGAAAAACGTTCTCCTAGTTCACGTGTCTGCCGTCAGAAATACAGTGTGTGTTCCCGGCCTGTCAGCTGTTAGCTCAGCGGCTCTTCAACACAGAGATAGAGAGAGTGAGAGAGCAAACCAGAGTACTGGCATGAAACTTAACAGGTATGAAAGTCGTGCAATTTTCAAAAATGACCAATAAAAGTCTGTTATTGATCCTCTGCTGGCTGATTTCCTGTTTATTCTAATCGCGAGCCGTTTGTGTTTTATTTCGTGTGTTGTATTCACCACGGTTTGTGTTTTTCTGTCATTTCGAAATGACACTAGCCTATATTTTCACTGTCACAGTTATTAAATCAGTGTGTCAGTGGCACAGTACAGGCTACGTGTGTGTGTCAAACATTTTGGTGCTTAGTGAGCGCTGTCTTTCGGATGAGCATTAAACCGGTGTTTCGACTTTCTGTGGTCATTAAAAATCCCAGGATGTCCTTGGAAAAACATCCCCGGCATCCTGGCCAAATCTGCCCATCTCTGTCCATCATGGCCTCCTAACCATCCCCATATCATAATTGGCTTCATCACTCTGTCTTATCTCCACCAATCGGCTGGTGTGTGGTGTGCGGTCTGGCGCAAAATGGCTGCTGTCGTGTTATCCAGGTGGATGCTGCACACTGGTGGTGGATGAGGAGATTCCCCCCACTGTGTAAAGCACTGAGTGCCCAGAAAAGCGCTATATAAATGTGAGGAATTATCATTATTATTATTATTTTTAAGAAATCTGTGTTTTTAAAACTAATGAAGACAGCAGAAGTCAAAGCTTTATTTAAATTATTTAGCCTGACATGTGTACTGCTCCAAAATAGTATAAATGTTACTTAAAATTAAAAATAATGTGTTTAATGAGGACAAAAAGTGTTTAAAACATTTAAAAAGAACATATTTTAGAGATGTAAACACAATATTGTGACATTTTTTTCCAAGGTTATCATACCATCAGAGTCTTATAGGGGCCCATGCAAACACTCAAGCTCCAAGAAAGTTAAGAGAAAGAGAGATGCCAGTTTGGTCATCTCTGTACCTGCGAGTGGTTGAGGTCTGGCAGGCCCTGCGCAGTGAAGCGTTTAGGTAGCTGGCATTTGATGATCACGTCCTCCACCTCGTGACCCAGCAGCTTGTGGTAGATGTAGCCTGACACAGAGGTCTCATCCACAGCAAACGTCTTCAGGGCGCTCTGCATTCTACATTACACCACAAACATAAAGCTGAGATCATGAGGCTACTTGAAGTGAGAGCTCATCAGAAAATTAACACACACAGTTTTTTTTCTATGCAATGACAAACAATGATGATTACAGTGACTACATCTCCAGGTTTAAACTGTGACCTTGATTGTTTTCCTTTTTTGTTTTCTATTTGCATTTGTCTGATGTATAGTAAATTTCTTTCTTCCTTTTCTGCCTTATTGTATTACGAATAAATGATGTAAAGTCCAGTTGGTGGAATGAACTCCCTAACTGCATCAGAACTGCAGAGTCACTCGCTATTTTCAAGAAACGACTAAAAACTCAACTATTTAGTCTCCACTTCACTTCCTAATCTGCAATTGCCTCTTTGAATATCACACTAACTGTACAAAAAAAAAAAAAAAAAAAAAAAAAAACTACTAATACTTCCCTTCTTAGACTTTACAGACCTGAAACTTGCCTTTAGTACTTATTCATTGTTGCTCTTAGTTGTGTAAATTGCTTCCTTGTCCTCATTTGTAAGTCGCTTTGGATAAAAGCGTCTGCTAAATGACTAAATGTAAATGACTAAATGTAAATGTAAATTTGTATGACAGCTTTGTGTTTAACAGAGCAAAAGTTGTTAATTATGCATTTTGCCAATGGTCTTATATAACGTTTGACTGTAGAAAGCTTTTGGTCTTATATATATATATATATAAACTTATTTATTCTTAGTTTTTAATGGTGTACTAAGGTAAATAAAATACATTTTAAAATACATGTTAAAATGTAAAATATGACAAAAACAAACAATAAAATTAAAATTCAAATAGAAAAATAAAACTAAAAACTTTCCAAACTAATAAAAACAATAATAGTATTTTAGCGATGACACAAAAATGCGCTGTAGTGGACAAAATCACTACATTATTTATTATCTATCCTTTTCCCATTAGGGTTCGGATTTATGAGTAATTGATCCTCGTGCTTCTTTGGATAAAAGCAACATCTAAATGAGTAAGCATAATTGTAAGAGGAGTAATCAGCAACTGTTATGTACAAATGCTATGGAACATTTATTTATCTAGTAAAAGTCTAAGGGCTCTATTTTGACGATCTATGCAAAAAGTGTAAAGCGCAGGGCGCAAACGCATTCAGGGCGTGTCAGAATCCACTTTTGCTATTTTAAGGATGGAAAAATCTACTTTGCGCCATGGCGCATACTCTAAAAGGGTTGAGCTTATTTTCTTAATGAGTCATAGGTGTGTTTTGTGAATAAACCAATCAGAGTCTCATCTCCCATTCCCTTTAAGAGCCAGTTGCGACGCGCTATAGCGCATTTGCTATTTACACGACAGACTTTGTAAGTGGAAAAACTAAACACTTAACTAGTAAGAAAACATCTGCAGGCGAGAATGAAAGATGAGCCTTCTCATTATTAACTTTCACTTTCACTCTCGTGGATAGGGAAACTTGTTGTACACACAGACCATTTATTAACCTATACATAATTTTGTTTAAGCGCAAAGATTTGTTTCAAAACTATTCCAAAATTCAGTTCTAATTTCAAGCAAATGAATAAATAAACAATAATAGTAAAGTGTGGTCAAAAAAGTTATATCCAGATACATATGCTGTGCCCTGTGGTCTAAAACATGAAAGGTGGACAAATCTAAGCTTTTTAAATAAAACAAATATAAATATGCAGATGATAAATAACACTGCTGATAATAACAACAACTAACGCGTTCTGCGTTGGACTACAGACCTGCTTTGATCTGGTCTATTGAACAATCTGTTATAGTTCCTTAAAATAGCAACGCTCCAGCAATGCGCCTCAACACACCTCCTTTTTTAAACCAGAACGCCTATGGGCGCACATATGAGCACAAATCCATTTGCTATTCAAACAGCGTGCTGCAAAACATAAAAACGACTCTTGCGGCAAGCTGAAACTAGCAAACAACAATTGCGTCACGCCTTGTGCCACATTGCCCCGGGTGTATGATAGGGCCCTAAAAGTGATAGTAAGACTGACCGATCAAAAGATGTCGACTTCCACACAAAGTCCACCTGGAAGTTATGCGGCACCTCCACAGGTGCACCAGCACTGCTACGAAGCTCGATGGCAATTTCATCTCCATAATCTGAGAAAAATCCTAGTTAAAGAATCAACCGTGTAAAACCGCATCATATAAGACACTTGTACACTTTCAATTTTCAATGAACCATTTCTTTAAGTTAAATCTTTTTTCATGTACTCTCCATCTTATATAAAACATAGATTTTGTCATTGTTTTAGTGCGCAATAGCGTATAGATATCCTAAAAACTAACCATACTAACATATAAAAAACTGGAATTTTTAAGAACCACAAATTCAACTCAAGTTTTACAATACAATACAATACAATAATAACATTTAAAAACAACCAAGGTTGACCAAAGTGCTGTACATAGGAGTGCTAAAAACAGAGAAGCAGAATATAAAAGAAACATTTAACAGATAAGAGCAATAAAACAGAGATCAAGGAGTATTAAAAGCGAGAGAAAATAGACGGATGGAGGGGGAAAGTCTAATGTGAATCGGTAGACTGTTCCAGTTTAAGACCAGCAATAGCAAACGTTCGATTTCATTAGGAATCAAATTGAGAAATAGCTCGATTAATATAAAAACATATTTTAAAATGTATATATATATATATTTATATATATATATATATATATATATATATATATATATATATATATTTATATATATATATATATATATATATATATATATATATATATATATATATATATATATATATATATATATATATATATATATATTTATTACATTATAATGGCACCAATGCGCTTTGGTTCACTCTCTGTATGAAGCAGGAAGCACACTAGAAGCGCCTCTCGGCGACGCGCCGCACCACGCAGCGCCATGGATTTTAGAATTCTAAACAGGTTTCTATACACACACTGGCGCCGCCCAGCCACGATTCACGAAGCAGTTCATATTTCAGCCGCGCCACAGAGCGCCATCTGATTAGTTTCATGTTAAATATCATGTGAATGTGCGCGTTTGGTGTGTGATAGTTTAAACTGTCATGTGTGCGCCGTGTCGCGGCGCTTCTGGTGTGCAACCTGCTTGACTGCCTGTTAAAGCGTGAAGTCATGTAGGATTTTACTTGTTGCAAGTATGTGTGGATTGTCAAGACATATTCCCTCATCAAGTCGATAAACTCGATCTCAACTTGTATGAAGGATGTAAAAGCCTGCCATGTGAAAAACCGCGCCGATCTTTAGGTTTGAACACGAGTAGAGGTGAGGGACTATAGCAGTGAAAATGAAAGTACCCGCCCCCATGACGTCATTTAGCGGACCTAGTTGAAAACCAGACAGATCAGCCAGCATAATACAGAGAGTGGAGCAAAGCGCATCAAATGATCGGTATTTAAAAGGGGGAAAAAGAAAAATAGATTAAATATATTTTTTTACATTAGACACACATCTGGTGCTTGTATTTGCTCCTGCTATACGTCCACAACTTCACACATTGGGTTAAATTAGGCTTTACGGTTTCCATGTTCAGTCCTTTACTTCCACTGTATCTTTTTAAGAAAAAGGCAGCAGCTTTACAACCTGACATTCAATCAGAAGACAAAACCAAAGCGGAGCTGACAGCCAATCTTTCCTAGGCTCAGCAAAACTTGCAAAAAATACCTCTGTATTCCTGCAAGTGCCATATTTACACAAATATTTCTTATTCAAATCTTCAGCAACGCTATTTAACTTGTGAATTTGTTTTACATTTATTTACACCTTGACCGATTTTTGTATGACATGGCCATTAAAAAAACAAAGTTACTTTTAAAGAGAATGTTACTTCAGTCATGTTGTTGTAATGTTTTGAGAAGACTAGTAACACAATAAAAATAAAAAAAATCGAAATCGAAATCATGAATTGGTCAAACTTTATAAAAAACCTAGATTTTTTTTTTTTGCTAAATCGCCCAGCCCTAATCGAGAGGGGGTATATGGATAAAGCAAGTCAGTAAGCTACTGAGGAGCAAGACTATTGACGGCTTTGTAGACAAATATTACAATTTTTAAATCAATTCTGTATTTCATGGGTAGCCAGTGAAGTGCAGCTAAAATTGGAGTTACCGACTCATACTTGCGGGTGCCAGAGAGTAGTCTAGCTGGTGCATTTTGAACCAGCCGCAGACGAGAAAGAGAAGACTGAGAAATACCAAAATAAAGAGCGTTACAGTAATCTAGACGTGTTGTTATGAAGGCATGAATCACCGTTTGAACATTTTTCTGGGATAAAAATGGCTTGACTTTAGCCAGTTGTCTGAGGTGGCGAAAGCAGGATTTAACGACAGTACTGATCTGCTTGTCAAATTTTAAGTTTTCATCAAACATAACACCTAGATTTCTTACACACTGGGTAATATGCGGGGCCAAGGATCCCACATTGACATCTAACAGAGGATTTTCTTTGTGCCCAAGTGCTCCTCTAAGCAAGCCAGGAGTGGCTGTAAGCCATTAATATCTTTTTGTTTAGAGGAAAATACATCTGAATGTCATCCGCATATAGATGGAAAGAAACTTTTTATATTTATTACAAATTTTTAAAAAGTTAAAACTAATGGCTGAACTATCCCTTAAAAAGTGCAATCAGGACATTCTGACCCTCCTCTGTAATAGAGGGTGCTTGTAAATCATAATGACAGAGTGTTGTGAGAGTTTTGCCATCCAGTTGCTAGAATTTACTGAGTGCCTGCAATGCAGGGTGTTCTGGGCGGTTGCTCATCAAATCATTGAAGCATGAGAAATGCATGCCTAAGCACATCATCAGGAGAAAATAATAGTTGTCATTGCGTAATAACAGCCTGAAAGGATACTGTCCGGGACTTTGATGACATGTCCGATGCCTTTCCAGAGCGGAGCCATGTCTCCTTTATAGCGCAGACAGATCTCGTCTCCTTGCATCAGCCGCATGTCTGATAGACATCACCCACACAGAGAAAACACAATCAGATTAATCACATCTTACAGACTTCCCAGCAAGCAGTTTTGTCTTTAAAATAAGTCTAATAGACGTCCAGGCTAAATCTTAGCTGTCAGCGAAATAAATAACGGTATAAGAACAGCCCAAAACTAGACTAGGCATTAAATAAACAGGAATAAATAACTACAAATGTAAAGTCTATGTCAGTGTTTCTCAACCATGTTCCTGGAGGACCAGCAGCTCTGCGCATTTATCAAACACACCTGATTCAGATCATCAGCTCATTAGCTGAAATGGAAATTCCTGTAATGGGTGTGACAAAGGAGACATTCAAAACATGCAGTGTTGGTAGACCTCCAGAACCATGGTTGAGAATCACTGGTCTATTTGATGATTAGTCTAATGTTGGGCTATTCTTAAACGTCTATTAGATTTTCATAGACAGCTAAAATTTAGCATCGTTTTTGCCAAGATATCCATGCTAGACGTCTATTAAATCGCACAATTGCTTGGTGGGTAATGTTCTATTAATGATAATAGAGCTATATATCCATCACATACACAGTACTGCACCACAAACACACATGCACTCTCTCTCACACACACACTATGGGGTGTGAAGCTACACTTGCCTCAATGTTTAGTTAAGATTACCATGTTACTGATTAGATAAATGCGATATCATGGTGCAACATGATAGACTCCCTCTAAAAGATATTATTTTACTTCGTGGGAATACATTTTTTCTTTTAATAAAAGCATTCAGGTACCTTAAATTTTACCTGCTCAAAGAAACCCCATTTCTTAGGGCTGATTTATACACGATGCATTTGCTTGTTTGCTTGAGTGCGCACGGCGACTGTGACGTCATTGCAGTGTTTGCAGTGATTCGCTTTTGGCCCATTTCCACTGGGTGCGGTACGGTTCGGTACGCTTTTAGGGATGTTCCCATTGTCAAAAGGTACCAAAAAGCGAACCGTGCTTTACCACTTTTTGGGTATCCTTTGGGAAGAGTACCAAAAGGCAGAGCCAGATGCATAGATGAACGCTATTGGCTTACAGAGATCCGTCACCAGCATGTTCACAAGCAGAAGAATGAAAACAAAGGAAGCGCCATTTGTAAACACACAGCCGAGACATTACACCATAATAATATATACATACAATAACAAGCCATGGTTGACCCGAGCTCAAACAAACCTCGTCTTTGTCTTTAGAACATCCACAAAGCCAAGGAGAGCAGAATCTACCCTGTGCCCTGTAGTTGTTTACAAGGCTGTCTAAAGCGCGAGCGGTTTCACTTACTTCAGAGAGCTCACAATCGCTTGCATGTGCATGTATATTTAATAAAGAACTTCTTGAGCTGATGATAATAACGTTTCTATGATTACTGAAGTGCTTCTGACATCCGATCCTTTGAGAAACGGACAAACACGAGAGTAAAGTGTGAAAAAGCAAGGGAGAATCCCGACAAAACAAAGGAGCAAATGATTCTTTCAGCAACCTAAAAGATGAACAAACTGTTCAAAATGTTTAACTATTATCATCACCTTTTAGACTATTATGAACTTGGATTAACAGAACTGCTTTCTAGCAGTGCTTACATGTGCTGCTGAAGATTAAAAATACTGATGAGACGTTTGCTCTGGCTGTGGGCTATATTTTGTGTTGTTTTTTTAACCTAAATAAGGACTACATGTCTGCTGTGTGTAGTTTTTCTGTAATTGGTAACATATCGAAGACTGTAAGGGGCTGTATGTGTTCATATATATTGCATTTATTTATTTATTTTATACAAGTGCACACATTACAGTAGGTTATTTCGCACAGTCATTGATCTGCAGTTATAATCAAATAATGTTCATAGAAAAGTTAGTAATGAACATTTATACCCCAGTATTTATGTGTATAAAGCATCTGCTTTGTGAGAAGTGCTTCTTATATGATATGTGAACAACCTGTACACATACTTTGACATTTCCTCGAGCGAGAATGACTTTGACTATTGGTACCCTTTTGGCAGTGGAAACGCAAGCCTGATAAAGATGACCGGTTCCGACTCAAACTGTACCGTACTGTACCACTCAGTGGAAATGGGCCATTTGGGTACGCTAGATATGATTTCTGCTGGCGGAGTGCATGAACAGACATCTTACGGAGAACCAGATGACCAAAAATTCTTGGCTAGAAATCGCAACAGCCGTGAAAAAGTACGTTTTTGTAAAAAAGTTAAGAAACACTCGAAGGATAAGTTTGTTAAAGCCAAAAAGAGATGCCATGGCAAAATTGTTCAAAGTATTAACATTTTTAATTAAAAATCAGGAAGAGACGATTTTGTTCGCTTTGACTGGTTGGATGGAAACACTGTTTTATTCGTACGACTATTATGCAAGAAACCAGTTTTGCGCATAAAGTTAATTCGCATTTTTGAATGGAAGCATAGCTAATGGCGAACGCGTCAAGTGTAAAAGTCTCGTCCATTTTATGAGGTGTGCACACAGTCAGAGGCACCAGGCTAAAGTATACATCAGCTATTAAACGTATCATCCAAAACTCAAAGACAACTGGAGTGATTTGAACAAATGCAAGTAAATTATAAAAGCGCATAATAAATGTGGACTACCAACATTTTCCCTGCTTGCTTTTTTGCGCGCTGATGAATGGCTACTTACACGCCTATGTTTATAGTGCATATATGATAAATGGGACCAGTATGTTTTGGACTGGTCATATTTCACTAAAGCCTCATTTTCAGCTTTTACTACTGAACTGAATCCATACTGAATCTTCAGCACAATGCATTGAAGAAACTAACAAGTTTGACATCCCTAAAGCACACACGCGCACACATACACACACTCGGGCAGACAGGTCCGTGCACACATCGATGAGGGATGCATGGGACTCGGTGTTAGGGATGGGATGGATATGAACCACTGGTAGACACAGAAGATGTTGAAAGTAAATATTACCACCTGAATCCGTCTTGGGCAGAGTGAAATAAGCTATCCGCTTTTTATTCAGTCCCAAATCCCACCTCACTGTTATATTGTCTTGAGTCTGGAGTGAAAATACAGGAAGACGAACAAAGAGAAAACAGAAGCATGAACATGTAATTAAATCAGATTTTGTACATGGAAGAATCATTCAGACATTTTTAGAAAATCTTTTTAACTAATAAGCAAGAAACTCGCGCATCAAGAGAGATAGGAAACACATCTGTAGGCCTGTCACAATCGACTCATCGCACAACACTTTGACATGACCTCAATCAGTTTTAATGATGCAATATACACTACCTGACAAAAGTCCTGTCGCCTATCCAAGTTTTAGAAGCAACAAATAATAACTTGACTTCTAGTTGATCATTTTGCATCAGAAGTGGCTTATATCAAAGGCAGAGGCCTCTAGATTACACTTATTTTACCAACATTTAGATTGATTTATTTAAGACAGTAAGGTCTGACTCTGCTTATACTAAAGTCTCATCACAGAACAGAATTAATGTCCAGTATAGAAGATAAAGTCCTGCTGCAGTGGAGACAGAATGAATATTGCATCTGACTCCATCATGAGCTTGGAGGACTGCATCCATACATCTCTGACATGACTCAAATCACTGATTAATAAAGTCATCTGGAATGAAGAAGAAAGCGTTCCTGCAGGACTCCCAGAGTTCATCAAGAGTCTTTGTGTTCATCTTCAACGCCTCCATCTTACCCCAGACATGCTCAATAATGTTCATGTCTGATGACTGGGCTGGCCAATCCTGGAGCATCTTGACCTTCTCTGCTTTCAGGAGCTTTGCTGTGGAGGCTGAAGTATGAGCAGGAGCGCTATCCTGCTGGAGAATTGTCCCTCTCCTGTGGTTTGTAATGTAATGGGCAGCACAAATGTCTTGATATCTCAGGCTGTTGATGTTGATCATCCACTCTGCAGATCTCTCCATACTAAATGTAACCCCAAACCATCCTTCAGCAAACTTGACTGATTTCTAGGAGCATCTTGGGTCCATGTGGGTTCCAGTAGGTCTTCTGCAGTATTTGTGATGATTGGGATGCAGATCAACAGATGATTCATGGAGAAAAAAAATTTAAAAATTCGACCTTCTGCCACTTTTCCAAACGATCAACCAGAAGTCAAGTTACTATTTGTTGCTCTTACAACTGGGATCAACGACAAGACTTTTGTCAAGTAGAGTATAACGCTCATACATATAAACCAATTCTAGCAACATTTTAGTCAGTGTGGTTACAAAAAAAACACTAATGATTTATAGTAAACACTTCATAGGATATTTTCATGTGGGTGTCTGACAACTAAAAATAGATATGTTAGCAGATATCGCAGCCTGTTACTTTTTAACCTTACACTTTTTTGTTAACATTTATTATTAATTGTTTAGGATATGCAGTTTCACGTTCTGATTCCAATGCCTGAATATTAAATTGTTAAAATGACTATAATTGAATAAAATATTCTAAACAATAAAATATTATGCATTCTTTGAAAGAGTGTACCTGCATTGTGATGATATTATATTGTCATTCTGTCATTAATAAGTGGCATAAAATGGTCTTAAAATGACAATAGCCCCTTTCACACATACAGACCTTTGCGGAAAATTACCAATTTTCCAGAAAAGTCTGTATGTGTGAACGGGCCCTTTTTGAAAATACTGGTAAATTCGTTCTGGCTATTTTCCGGAAAGAGAAGTTGTAACATTACCGGCAATTTGCCGGAACGCAGAAGGAAGATTGCCGGAAAGAGCGCGTGCATGTCTAGAACGTGCTGACCTGAGACGTCTACTTTAGCCAATCAGAACACTCAGACGAATTCACTTCCGCACGGTTTATGAAAATAAAAGCCTGTGAATATTTTTCCAGACACATTTAGCTGCTAGATGTAAGTCAGATAATGTTTATATGTTCCATCTTAATGCCAACTGTGTAAAAATATCAATAAAATGCTTATGATAAGCCGCTGTTTGTTTACCTTCAAGCTCTGACACGTGTGTACGTAAAGCAGCCAGTGAGCGCCAGCACACACACATATTATGAACATTTAGACATGCAAAAGTGTTCCTCTATATGTTTTCATCGAAGCTGTTCACAATACTTCTCCATCTACAGAGTTTGTAATGTAGTCAAATGTTTACAAATACAAGCGCAGCCGTTTAGAGCTCATTTCTGGTTAATGATGTCAGAATTTACAGCTATTTTGGAATAGATGTATGAATGCTCTTTACCGGGAAAATCCCGTAATGCCTGTGTGAACAGCGCTTCTTTGAATCTACCGGTAAAGTCGTTCTGGAAATATTTTTAGAATATTTACTAGTATCACTGTGTGAAAGGGGCTAATAATATTGTTTATCGCAATATATTTTGATGCAATATATTGAACAACAAAAAAAAGATATTGTGATAGGCATACACATCGGATTATACTATTATTTTTTATTAAATATGGTAAAACCATACTTAAAATTAATAAATGGTCCTGCAAAATTTCTATACATATATATATATATATATATATATATATATATATATATATATATTATACATGTCTAATTTCAGTTTTTTGTCCAGTTCTTAAAAAAATGCTAACTTTATGTTTACTGTATACTTTTTATGTATACTTTTACTTTTTTTTTAAATAAAGAAAAAATACAGTCCTCTTCGCATAACAAGTGTAAAGTTCACATTCTACAAATAAAAATCCAAGCCATTATTTGCAATAATACATTTAGCGCAAAGTGATCACTTTTGCTTCTGTATAAGCTGTATATATATATATATATATATATATATATATATATATATATATATATATATATATATATATATATTTTTTTTTTTTTTTTTTTTTTTTATAAAACTGTGTTTAAATGACAAATACCCAGACAATGAAGTCATAATACTAAAAACTATGCATTTAGTTAGCGCTGTTAACACAGAGACATAGAAATCTGGTCTAACATTGGCCACACCTATGATGAATGTATTATTATGTATGGAAAAGTACTTATAGAAGTGTGCAGTGGCAGAGAAGGGGCTCACTTTAACAGCTATTTTGTTTTAAGCACAAAATAAACAGAAAAAAACACAACCAGTAACAACACTAATAGAAGATCAGAAATGTTTTCATACTTGGGACTCTTTGAGCTTCTTGTCATAGTCGGCCTCTAGTTTAACCAGTGGACCAAAAATGTTCTGGTACTGATAGGCGTCTTCATATCGCAGCAGAACGTGCTGCGGCTCCTCATCTACTCCAGGCTTCTCCAAATCTTCCAGCGTCGCTGTTGGGTTTTCCTAGAAGCATGACACAAAAGACAGGCAACCAGTGGATCCTTAGGTCACATTTACATGACAACAACCATATTTTTTAAAAAATTGAAGATATTCCCTTGCATTTAAAAAAAATAAATAAATAAAAATATCTTGTCAGTAACCAGTTTTGGAGCACAACACCTTGGAGATGTCCTTAAGACTAACACATTGATACTAACATCTAAAAATCTTGACTATACCGAATACTGAGACCTACATGTATGAAAAGATGCTTCTTTTCACGCAGACCCAGAACGTACATTGCCATTCAGTCAGCTGTTATTCATATGGTGTGTTCATGCGCATTATTTGGTCTATACATTGATCAGATGTAGCCAACATGAGGAATCAAACACTCATGATCTCTGCTAGGGATGCACCGAAATGAAATTCTTGGCCGAAGCCGAATAATAATGAATTGCTTGGCCGAAGGCCGAATACCGAATGCGGTTTTTTGCATTTTTTTCAATTTAGTTTGCCAATGTTTTCACCATTACAATAATTAAATAGTAAAAATTAGCTTTTTACTATTTTGTGTTGCTTTTCAGAGAAATATATCAATCACAAATATAGCTGCAAGCAGCAATTAAGGGGCCAAGCACTAATGGCCATAAGGTGGCGCTGCTCCAGACGTTTTTGAGTACTTTCAGGGCATGGGGTTGAAGATGCAGACCTATTTTGTAATGATATGTGAATGTGTTGGTAAGATATAGCATTTTTGGCCAAAAATCGAAATGGGCGACGCCCAAAATGGCTGACCTGTGAAACTCAGACATCATTCGACTCGACATGCTCTGCCGGATGTAATGAGACCTGTTATATGAGTTTCGGACGAAAGGTCGAGATGTTATAAGCCAAAAAGCAAGTTTTTTTGTATCTCCGGACCACTAGGGGGCAGTGCGCCGAAACTCTGCAGTTAACCTTAGACCCTAGTTGTCATAACACCCACCAAGTTTGGTGTGAATCGGTGAATGCGTTACAGAGATATCGCCTCAAGTCCATTTTCGCAAGTTCTTCGTTAAATTTGTTCGCAAGTTAAACGAAAACGGTTGGTCTAATCAACTTGATTTCCATAACTTTTGGTTGGCATGGTCGGTAGATCATGTGATTAAATTTTGGTGAAAATCTGAGAAACGGCCTAGGACGAGTTCGATCAAATAGGTTTTTCGAAAAATTTAAAATAGCGCGAAAAAATTCATGACGGAAAATGGCGTCATAGGGTGGGTTTGAATCGGACTGAGCCAAGGAATCAGAGGAAAAAAGAATTTTGATTGTAGCCCATTCGGTTCAAAAGTTATGATGATAAACATATGTGAAAGTTTGGACAAGTGGTGGCGCTAGAGAGTTTGATTTTGAGACTTCATAATTGGCCTGATTAATGTTAATACTGGCCTCTATCATTGTGCCAAATTATACAACTTTCCCGCATACGCCTATATGGGCTGCCATTCAAATCTGGCGGAAGAAACGGAAGAAGAAGAAGAATAATAATAATAATAATAATAAATATAGCTGCAAGCAGCAATTAAGGGGCCAAGCACTATTGGCCATAAGGTGGCGCTGCTCTAGACGTTTTTGAGTACTTTCAGGGCATGGGGTTGAAGATGCATACCATGTTTTGTAATGATATGTGAATGTGTTGGTAAAATATAGCATTTTTGGCCAAAAATCGAAATGGGCGACGCCCAAAATGGCTGACCTGTGAAAATCAGACATCATTCGACTCGGCATGCTCTGCCGGATGTAATGAGACCAGTTTCATGAGTTTCGGACGAATGGTTGAGACGTTATAAGCCAAAAAGCAAGTTTTTAGTATCTCCGGACCACTAGGGGGCAGTGCGCCGAAACTCCGCAATTAACCTCAGACCCTAGTTGTCATAACACACACCAAGTTTGGTGTGAATCGGTGAATGCGTTACAGAGATATCTCCTTAAGTCCATTTTTGCAAGTTCTACGTTAAATTAGTTCGCAAGTTAAACGAAAACGGTTGGTCTAATCAACTTGAATTCCATAACTTTTGGTTGGCATGGTCTGTAGATCATGTGATTCAATTTTGGTGAAAATCGGAGACACGGCCTAGGACGAGTTCGATCAAATAGGTTTTTCGAAAAATTTAAAATAGCGCAAAAAAATTCATGACGGAAAATGACGTCATAGGGTGGGTTTGAATCGGACTGAGCCAAGGAATCAGAGGAAAAAAGAATTTTAATTTGTAGCCCATTAGGTTCAAAAGTTATGATGATAAATGTATGTGAAAGTTTGGACAAGTGGTGGCGCTAGAGAGTTTGATTTTGAGACTTCATATTTGGCCTGATTAATGTTAATACTGGCCTCTATCATTGTGCCAGATGCATACCATGTTTTGTAATAATATGTGAATATGTTGGTAAAATATAGCATTTTTGGCCTAAAATCAAAATGGGCGACGCCCAAAATGGCTGACCTGTGAAAATCAGACATCATTTGACTCGACATGCTCTGCCGGATGTAATGAGACCAGTTTTATGAGTTTCGGACGAAAGGTTGAGATGTTATAAGCCAAAAAGCAAGATTTTTATATTTCCGGACCACTAGGGGGCAGTGCGCCGAAACTCTGCCTGTAACCTCAGACCCTAGTTGTCATAACACACACCAAGTTTGGTGTGAATCGGTGAATGCGTTACGGAGATATCGTCTCAAGTCCGTTTTCGCAAGTCCTTCGTTAAATTTGATCGCAAGTTAAACAAAAACGGTTAGTCAAATCAACTTGAATTCCATAACTTTTGGTTGGCATGGTCTGTAGATCATGTGATTCAATTTTGGTGAAAATCGGAGAAATGGCCTAGGACGAGTTCGATCAAATAGGTTTTTCGAAAAATTTAAAATAGCGCGAAAAAATTCATGACGGAAAATGACGTCATAGGGTGCATTTGAATCGGACTGAGCCAAGGAATCAGAGAAAAAAAGAAATTTGATTGTAGCCCATTCGGTTCAAAAGTTATGATGATAAACGTATGTGAAAGTTTGGACAAGTGGTGGCGCTAGAGAGTTTGATTTTGAGACTTCATGTTTGGTCTGATTAATGTTAATACTGTCCTCTATCATTGTGCCAAATTATACAACTTTCCCGCATACGCCTATATGGGCTGCCATTCAAATCCGGCGGAAGAAACGGAAGAAGAATAATAATAATAATAAATATAGCTGCAAGCAGCAATTAAGGGGCCAAGCACTATTGGCCATAAGGTGGCGCTGCTCCAGACGTTTTTGAGTACTTTCAGGGCATGGGGTTGAAGATGCATACCATGTTTTGTAATGATATGTGAAAGTGTTGGTAAAATATAGCATTTTTGGCCAAAAATCGAAATGGGCGACGCCCAAAATGGCTGACCTGTGAAAATCAGACATCATTCGACTCGGCATGCTCTGCCGGATGTGATGAGACCAGTTTCATGAGTTTCGGACGAAAGGTTGAGACGTTATAAGCCAAAAAGCAAGTTTTTAGTATCTCCGGACCACTAGGGGGCAGTGCGCCGAAACTCTGCAATTAACCTTAGACCCTAGTTGTCATAACACACACCAAGTTTGGTGTGAATCGGTGAATGCGTTAGGGAGATATCGCCTCAAGTCCATTTTCGCAAGTTCTTCGTTAAATTAGTTTGCAAGTTAAACAAAAACGGTTGGTCTAATCAACTTGAATTCCATAACTTTTGGTTGGCATGGTCTGGAGATCCTGTGATTCAATTTTGGTGAAAATCGGAGACACGGCCTAGGACGAGTTCGATCAAATAGGTTTTTCGAAAAATTTAAAATAGCGCGAAAAAATTCATGACGGAAAATGACGTCATAGGGTGGGTTTGAATCGGACTGAGCCAAGGAATCAGAGGAAAAAAGAATTTTGATTGTAGCCCATTCGGTTCAAAAGTTATCATGATAAACAGACGTGAAAGTTTGGACAAGTGGTGGCGCTAGAGAGTTTGATTTTTAGACTTCATATTTGGTCTGATTAATGTTAATACTGGCCTCTATCATTGTGCCAAATTATACAACTTTCCCGCATACGCCTATATGGGCTGCCATTCAAATCCGGCGGAAGAAACGGAAGAAGAATAATAATAATAATAATAATAATAATAATAATAAATATAGCTGCAAGCAGCAATTAAGGGGCCAAGCACTATTGGCCATAAGGTGGCGCTGCTCCAGACGTTTTTGAGTACTTTCAGGGCATGGGGTTGAAGATGCATACCATGTTTTGTAATGATATGTGAATGTGTTGGTAAAATATAGCATTTTTGGCCAAAAATCGAAATGGGCGACGCCCAAAATGGCTGACCTGTGAAAATCAGACATCATTCGACTCGGCATGCTCTGCCGGATGTAATGAGACCAGTTTCATGAGTTTCGGACGAAAGGTTGAGACGTTATAAGCCAAAAAGCAAGTTTTTAGTATCTCCGGACCAGTAGGGGGCAGTGCGCCGAAACTCCGCAATTATTCTTAGACCCTAGTTGTCATAACACACACCAAGTTTGGTGTGAATCGGTGAATGCGTTACGGAGATATCGCCTCAAGTCCATTTTTGCAAGTTCTACGTTAAATTAGTTCGTAAGTTAAACGAAAACGGTTGGTCTAAACAACTTGGATTCCATAACTTTTGGTTGGCATGGTCTGTAGATCATGTGATTCAATTTTGGTGAAAATCGGAGACACGGCCTAGGACGAGTTCGATCAAATAGGTTTTTCGAAAAATTTACAATAGCGCGAAAAAATTCATGACGGAAAATGACGTCATAGGGTGGGTTTGAATCGGACTGAGCCAAGGAATCAGAGGAAAAAAGAATTTTGATTGTAGCCCATTCGGTTCAAAAGTTATCATGATAAACATACGTGAAAGTTTGGACAAGTGGTGGCGCTAGAGAGTTTGACTTTGAGACTTCATATTTGGCCTGATTAATGTTAATACTGGCCTCTATCATTGTGCCAAATTATACAACTTTCCCGCATACGCCTATATGGGCTGCCATTCAAATCCGGCGGAAGAAACGGAAGAAGAAGAAGAAGAAGAATAATAATAATAATAATAATAATAATAATAAATATAGCTGCAAGCAGCAATTAAGGGGCCAAGCACTATTGGCCATAAGGTGGCGCTGCTCCAGACGTTTTTGAGTACTTTCAGGGCATGGGGTTGAAGATGTATACCATGTTTTGTAATGATATGTGAATGTGTTGGTAAAATATAGCATTTTTGGCCAAAAATCGAAATGGGCGACGCCCAAAATGGCTGACCTGTGAAAATCAGACATCATTCGACTCGGCATGCTCTGCCGGATGTAATGAGACCAGTTTCATGAGTTTCGGACGAAAGGTTGAGACGTTATAAGCCAAAAAGCAAGTTTTTAGTATCTCCGGACCACTAGGGGGCAGTGCGCCGAAACTTTGCAATTAACCTTAGACTCTAGTTGTCATAACACACACCAAGTTTGGTGTGAATCGGTGAATGCATTACAGAGATATCGCCTCAAGTCCATTTTCGCAAGATCTACGTTAAATTAGTTCGTAAGTTAAACGAAAACAGTTGGTCTAATCAACTTGAATTCCATAACTTTTGGTTGGCATGGTCTGTAGATCATGTGATTCAATTTTGGTGAAAATCTGAGACACGGCCTAGGACGAGTTCGATCAAATAGGTTTTTCGAAAAATTTAAAATAGCGCGAAAAAAGTCATGACGGAAAATGACGTCATAGGGTGGGTTTGAATCGGACTGAGCCAAGGAATCAGAGGAAAAAAGAATTTTGATTGTAGCCCATTCGGTTCAAAAGTTATGATGTTAAACATACGTGAAAGTTTGGACAAGTGGTGGCGCTAGAGAGTTTGATTTTGAGACTTCATAATTGGCCTGATTAATGTTAATACTGGCCTCTATCATTGTGCCAAATTATACAACTTTCCCGCATACGCCTATATGGGCTGCCATTCAAATCCGGCGGAAGAAACGGAAGAAGAAGAAGAAGAATAATAATAATAATAATAATAATAATAAGAACACTAACGAAAGCAATAGGTGCCTACGCACCTACGGTGCTTGGCCCCTAATAATAATAAGAACACTAACGAAAGCAATAGGTGCCTACGCACCTACGGTGCTTGGCCCCTAATAAGAACACTAACGAAAGCAATAGGTGCCTACGCACCTACGGTGCTTGGCCCCTAATAATAATAATAATAATAATAATAATAAGAACACTAACGAAAGCAATAGGTGCCTACGCACCTACGGTGCTTGGCCCCTAATAAGAACACTAACGAAAGCAATAGGTGCCTACGCACCTACGGTGCTTGGCCCCTAATAAGAACACTAACGAAAGCAATAGGTGCCTACGCACCTACGGTGCTTGGCCCCTAAATATAGCTGCAAGCAGCAATTAAGGGGCCAAGCACTATTGGCCATAAGGTGGCGCTGCTTCAGACGTTTTTGAGTACTTTCAGGGCATGGGGTTAGAGATGCATACCATGTTTTGTAATGATATGTGAATGTGTTGGTAAAATATAGCATTTTTGGCCAAAAATCGAAATGGGCGACGCCCAAAATGGCTGACCTGTGAAATCAGACATCATTCGACTCGGCATGCTCTGCCGGATGTAATGAGACCAGTTTCATGAGTCTCGGACGAAAGGTTGAGACGTTATAAGCCAAAAAGCAAGTTTTTAGTATCTCCGGACCACTAGGGGGCAGTGCGCCGAAACTCCACAATTAACCTCAGACCCTAGTTTCATAACATATACCAAGTTTGGTGTGAATCGGTGAATGCGTTAGGGAGATATCGCCTCAAGTCCATTTTCGCAAGTTCTACGTTAAATTAGTTCGCAAGTTAAACGAAAACGGTTGGTCTAATCAACTTGAATTCCATAACTTTTGGTTGGCATGGTCTGTAGATCATGTGATTCAATTTTGGTGAAAATCAGAGACACGGCCTAGGACGAGTTCGATCAAATAGGTTTTTCGAAAAATTTAAAATAGCGCGAAAAAATTCATGACGGAAAATGACGTCATAGGGTGGGTTTGAATCGGACTGAGCCAAGGAATCAGAGGAAAAAAGAATTTTGATTGTAGCCCATTCGGTTCAAAAGTTATCATGATAAACATACGTGAAAGTTTGGACAAGTGGTGGCGCTAGAGAGTTTGATTTTGAGACTTCATATTTGGCCTGATTAATGTTAATACTGGCCTCTATCATTGTGCCAAATTATACAACTTTCCCGCATACGCCTATATGGGCTGCCATTCAAATCCGGCGGAAGAAACGGAAGAAGAAGAAGAATAATAATAATAATAATAATAATAATAATAATAATAAGAACACTAACGAAAGCAATAGGTGCCTACGCACCTACGGTGCTTGGCCCCTAAATATAGCTGCAAGCAGCAATTAAGGGGCCAAGCACTATTGGCCATAAGGTGGCGCTGCTCCAGACGTTTTTGAGTACTTTCAGGGCATGGGGTTGAAGATGCATACAATGTTGTGTAATGATATGTGAATGTGTTGGTTAAATATAGCATTTTTGGCCAAAAATCGAAATGGGCGACGCCCAAAATGGCTGACCTGTGAAAATCAGACATCATTCGACTCGGCATGCTCTGCCGGATGTAATGAGACCAGTTTCATGAGTTTCGGACGAAAGGTTGAGACGTTATAAGCCAAAAAGCAAGTTTTTTGTATCTCCGGACCACTAGGGGGCAGTGCGCCGAAACTCCGCAATTAACCTTAGACCCTAGTTGTCATAACACACACCAAGTTTGGTGTGAATCGGTGAATGCGTTACAGAGATATCGCCTCAAGTCCATTTTCGCAAGTTCTACGTTAAATTAGTTCGCAAGTTAAACGAAAACGGTTGGTCTAATCAACTTGAATTCCATAACTTTTGGTTGGCATGGTCTGTAGATCATGTGATTAAATTTTGGTGAAAATCGGAGACACGGCCTAGGACGAGTTCGATCAAATAGGTTTTTCGAAAAATTTAAAATAGCGCGAAAAAAGTCATGACGGAAAATGACGTCATAGGGTGGGTTTGAATCGGACTGAGCCAAGGAATCAGAGGAAAAAAGAATTTTGATTGTAGCCCATTCGGTTCAAAAGTTATGGTGATAAACATACGTGAAAGTTTGGACAAGTGGTGGCGCTAGAGAGTTTGATTTTGAGACTTCATAATTGGCCTGATTAATGTTAATACTGGCCTCTATCATTGTGCCAAATTATACAACTTTCCCGCATACGCCTATATGGGCTGCCATTCAAATCCGGCGGAAGAAACGGAAGAAGAAGAAGAAGAAGAAGAAGAAGAAGAATAATAATAATAATAATAATAATAAATATAGCTGCAAGCAGCAATTAAGGGGCCAAGCACTATTGGCCATAAGGTGGCGCTGCTTCAGACGTTTTTGAGTACTTTCAGGGCATGGGGTTAGAGATGCATACCATGTTTTGTAATGATATGTGAATGTGTTGGTAAAATATAGCATTTTTGGCCAAAAATCGAAATGGGCGACGCCCAAAATGGCTGACCTGTGAAATCAGACATCATTCGACTCGGCATGCTCTGCCGGATGTAATGAGACCAGTTTCATGAGTCTCGGACGAAAGGTTGAGACGTTATAAGCCAAAAAGCAAGTTTTTAGTATCTCCGGACCACTAGGGGGCAGTGCGCCGAAACTCCACAATTAACCTCAGACCCTAGTTTCATAACATATACCAAGTTTGGTGTGAATCGGTGAATGCGTTAGGGAGATATCGCCTCAAGTCCATTTTCGCAAGTTCTACGTTAAATTAGTTCGCAAGTTAAACGAAAACGGTTGGTCTAATCAACTTGAATTCCATAACTTTTGGTTGGCATGGTCTGTAGATCATGTGATTCAATTTTGGTGAAAATCAGAGACACGGCCTAGGACGAGTTCGATCAAATAGGTTTTTCGAAAAATTTAAAATAGCGCGAAAAAATTCATGACGGAAAATGACGTCATAGGGTGGGTTTGAATCGGACTGAGCCAAGGAATCAGAGGAAAAAAGAATTTTGATTGTAGCCCATTCGGTTCAAAAGTTATCATGATAAACATACGTGAAAGTTTGGACAAGTGGTGGCGCTAGAGAGTTTGATTTTGAGACTTCATATTTGGCCTGATTAATGTTAATACTGGCCTCTATCATTGTGCCAAATTATACAACTTTCCCGCATACGCCTATATGGGCTGCCATTCAAATCCGGCGGAAGAAACGGAAGAAGAAGAAGAAGAATAATAATAATAATAATAATAATAATAATAATAAGAACACTAACGAAAGCAATAGGTGCCTACGCACCTACGGTGCTTGGCCCCTAATAAGAACACTAACGAAAGCAATAGGTGCCTACGCACCTACGGTGCTTGGCCCCTAATAATAAGAACACTAACGAAAGCAATAGGTGCCTACGCACCTACGGTGCTTGGCCCCTAATAAGAACACTAACGAAAGCAATAGGTGCCTACGCACCTACGGTGCTTGGCCCCTAAAAATACAATTTCAAAAATATTTATTTAACACTGAACATTTTTTTTAACATTCCAGCAGATAATTTTCAAACAAAGCACAATATAACTTAAAATAAATAAATTAGTAAAATATTAAAATATTTTTATTTGTCCATCTTTGAAGCCCCCCTTCTTAAATAGCCTATGTTAGGCCTATAACTGCCTGCTCAAAGAATGTAACTGTATGTCTATGTTATGTATTTGTGTTTTTTGTGCTCTGTTTCTCTGTTTTCTCTCTCTCTCTCTCTCTCTCTCTCTCTCGCTCTGTTCTCCCGTATCTGCTCTCATGTATTCTCAGGTTCTGTTCATTGGTCCATTCAGCTGTCAGTCATTCCTCCCCGGTTACGTCACTCTTACGTCACATCCAATGAGCAAAGACCACCCGTGTTAAAAGCGCGCGCCAGACCACTCGTTCTTTCTTGCTTTCTTGCTTGCATTTTTCTCTTTTGCTGTTTTGTCGCTTGTTTGTATTTACCGCGTGCGTTTAGAAATAACCCCGTCTAACTGTGTTTTGTTGTTGCTTGTTTCTGTGTGCACGTTATCCGTCCGTTATTCGTACATTGTTCTTAGTTTATCGTTGTTTACGAGGCTTGGACGAAGCGGACAGGTAAGAAGGTCACGTGACATACATTTCGCAACACTCAGGACTACTCTGCTGTCTAGTACATTAGGTTAGGGGCGAGCGCCACTCCTTGTACTTTTTGGATAGATAGATAGAGTCGATTGTTAGGACTCGGAAGATCTTCGTGTGTTAATTATACTGTTTTTCACATAGTTAGTTAGCTAGATGCTTCTGGGAAGTTAGATTTAGTTTGGGTTTTGTTCTTTTCATTTCTTTAGCGCCGCCCGCGTCCCTTCTGCCAGCTCTCTTGTTTTTCCCGTCTTTATTTGTTTCAGTGTTGTACATATTGTAAATAGTATATTTTTGCTTTACTTACTTTTTCTTTATTTTTGATTAATTCGTTGTTGTTGTTCACTTTGGTATTGTAAATAAAAGCACACATTTTTTGGCATTACTTTGGTTGTCTTTCCACTCATTCACTGTTTATATAAATATATTTTAATTAAATAAATGTCAAACCCCACACCCTAGACTAACATCAGGGGTTTGTAACAGTCTACAACAACAAACGTGCATTGAATAGTGCAAAAAATGTGGATGACAACAAATGAATAACTGTCCTAGACATAAGCCTACTTAGCCTACTTCTTCAGGAAAAGTGTCAGGTTCTTCTTTATAAAAAGTAGCTTCTCTGCTGTCTCGCATGAAAGTCGGTTCTTCTTCTCATCGATGACATGAGATGCAGCACTAAACAGTCTCTCGCTGTCGGCTGTCGGTGCGCGGCTCATCTGTAGTACGAGCCCGTTTACTCTCTGCGCTGTTTTCATCTCCTGCGCTGTGCATCACCTGACCGTCTCCAACACCTAGCAGCTTTCCCAAGTCCACCTCGGCCTGGATCATTTCTCGTGTGCGCTGCTTTTTCCCCATATCCAAGTAATGATCTTATATATCGTGGATCAAGCACAGTCGCGATGAAGTACAGGTGTTCTGAGTCCGCCTGACTAAATCGTGCGCTGACAGCTTCTAAGAGCGCACTATTAGCTGATTTCACTCCGTGGTCTGTTTCAGCCTCTTTGTTTAAAAGACGCTTTAGTGCTGCAAGTAAATGTATGACGTACAGATGAGCTTATCTCTTTTGTTATCTGCTCAAAGGGGGCGAGAAGAGAGAGAACGTTCCTCCGGACAATTCAACAGAACAGTGTCTGCAAACGGCCGTTTTTGCCTCTTTCTCTTACACTTTAAAGCGCTTCCACACTGCTGACATGTTTGCTGCATAAAGCGCGCGCCTCTCACTCTACGCGGGTTACTATTTGATCGCGTCATTAAAAACGTCATTGTTCGGCAAAATTTATTCGAATTATTTCGGTTGCCGAATATTCGGTGCATCCCTAATCTCTGCTTGATCTCTGATGTTTGTTTGGTGTGTCCTGACAGCCCCTTATAACAGCCAGGCATAAGCAGGCATAAATGGCAGTACCTTCCAGAGCTCCTCCAGTTTGTTAATCTGCTGCGCCGTGATCTGCCGGGCCCTCAGCTGCTCCTGCTCAGACGGGATCTTCACCAGCCAGGAGAGAAAGCATCGGTCCTGGATGAGGGGCTGCCATTGAGAGCTGTCCCAGTTAATGTCCTTCAGACTGCTCTGACTGGCACACGGCTGCCTAAACACACAAACACACACACACACACAGACAACCATGAGAGCGACTGACGTTACATTAAAGATAAGAAATGGTTGACGCCTTATGACAAAACCAGCACCAGATAATGAAAATGATCAATGTGGTATATCCGCTTCGGGTAGTAAGGTTAAATTAGCACAAAACATTTAAAAACTAATGCAAGCTGTGTATCACCAAGTCAAATATAGGAATGCAGGGGAAAAGTGCACCATGGTGGCTCAGTGGTTAGCACTTTCACCTCAAAGCCAGAAGGTCGCTGGTTCGAGTCCCAGCTGGGTCAGTTGGCATTTCTGTGTGGAGTTTGCATGTTCTCCCTGTGTTGGTGTGGGTTTCCTACAGGTGCTCCGGATTCCCTTACAGTCAAACACATGCGCTATAGACCATTTCAATGTGGTGCGCAATAGACCATTTCAATGGGGTGATGTCATTGGCCCGTGAACATTTCCTGCTTGTTATCAAACTATTTCATAACTGTAATGAGGCAATTCAAGCATAACTCAAAGGTGCAGTAGGTGATCTGCCAAAATGTTAACCGCTTAGCATATTATCTTTGGACGCCGGGGAGGGACTGTGATTCAAAGCCACACCCCCTGAAATCAGCAGACAGACAACCCACTAGTTCATGTCAATCGCCAAATAACGTTAGTTAGTGCCAGCGCCGTGCAGGAATTACATTTATTACTTTGCCACACTTACATGCTATTTCAGAGCGAATATTCAGAGTAGCGGTAAACAGTATAGGGAGGCTGTCATTGTTCAAAAATGACCCAATGTGAATATAAAAGCAACTTCAGCTCAATAAAGCAGGTTAGGCGGAATAGCGCTATTTACTGGTGTTTTGTTGTTAAACTGAATATAAATCTACATTATAGATGCTGTAAAAGAACCTTATAAAACTGAGAATAATCACATCAATCTTTCAGCGGGAGATTTCAGTGGCTGAACAACACGTCTGTGCAAAGAAGTCAATCATAACCAAACACAATCTAACATAAGCTTAGCCTGACTAAGTTTTAACAACAATACCTGTCTAACAGTAATACTTCAGCCATGGTGTCGTCCTTCCTCCAGCGTGCTAAAGTGACTCTAATACTGATTCAGGTTTTTAAAACTTTCAATTCAGCATTTGATTTCTCCCGGTCCGTCTCGTGACCGCGCGACCGTTTTAAGGGCGAATTATACTCGCGCCTGGCTTTACAGTAATTGGGCCAAGCTCGTCTGTCCTTCGGCGCCTCTGGCTCCGACTCGGCATCGGCGAGTGGCCCGCAGCTCGATCGCGCGCATGCGTTTGTGATGCAGACGGGCACGCGCTAATGGAGGATCTGCGTGAACACATGCGCAGAAGTCCTAATCTACATATGCTGACAGACAGTCTGACCTGCCTATCGGAATTAAGGGAGATGACGGTCCGACTCTATTTAATTGGATGAACATTTTTTAGTTTTATGCTTTACCCAGAATATAAAAATACATATAAACACATTTAGATCATTTACTGTAATCATTACTATTGGACTGCGAAGAGACTTTCAACCAGCACAACAAAACATGCTTCTGAAGACAATCCCCTTCTGCACCTTTAATGTCAAAACGGCTATCATAACATTATCAATATGTGGCTTTTTTGATTCTCGGAAGCTATAGAAATTAAAAAATGTATAATAAGGAAATACGCTGTCAATGTATAAAATATAGAAAATATTATAATAGAGCATTTAGGTTTAATTTAAGCCTGTCAATCTAATTTAAATTATTTGAGAGCAATCTAGCATTTCAGCAATAATATATTCCCAAGCAAAGAATGGAAATTACATAACAGTTATTATACAGTTTTATAAATAAATTATAGAAACATTATTTCTTAAAGTTAACTGCTAGTGTCTGACTGGATTTTGCTTACCCAAATCCACATGTAAACGTGTAAATGCAAAAGTTTGGAATCATTTTAAAGAAAACCCTTTGAATTTTCATAAAACACTGTTGAAAGTGAGTAAAACAACTGTATATGTGTATATGTTGTGTGTGTTATAATAAACACATCCAAAAAAGGGGTGCTTTTTTGTAAACTCACATTTGAAAGTGTACCGTTTAAGGTTTGTGTGGTTTAGGTTGCTGTAATTAATTTTGTTGGTTCCTGCACATGTCAGTAATTATAGGAAAAAATAAAAACGTCTCTATCATAATCTATGCAAAAGTTATTCTATTCCAACTGATGAGAAAACGGAACCACTTATGGGGCTATAGGGCCAGTACGGACCCTTAAAATTTAAAGAATGCGGAAGTAAATGACGTCACAGACCCGGCACCCTGTACGCAGAGTTTAGGAGATTTTTTAACATCATTTAAAATAATATTTGTTATCATTCCTACCTTAAATGTTTTACTATATTCATGCATATACGTTCATCTTCATGAGAAATGTTAAGCAATCATGCTAGAATAAGTGGCAACTGAAATAAGCCTGGTTTCATACACTCACGCCCAGTTTCATTATGTAAAAATGAAAATACAGAAAATATAAGGGACTTCCCCATTTCACACTTTCTGTAATCATCTGATCACACACACGCTAGACAGTTTATAGGCTCACCGTTAACATTATAAATGCAAATTACAAACTTTAAAAAGTACATGGAGCAGCTAAAAAGTAGGCTTGGGCAGTATCCAAATTATGATACCATCAAACCTCCTCCCTATTTTACTCTGGTATCCGGTATTAACGTGCTTAATAAAAAAAAATATGACGTAAGGCTCAAACAGCGTCACCAAACTGTTGGCTTGTGCCTAAAATATTCAGAAACTGAATGCCGTACATGCGACCTTAGGTTTGCGGTCATCTGTTTGTCTTGTTTGTATTCTTCTGCGCGGGACACTCCTCACATTCGCACGCAGACAGACAGACAGACAGACACACAAACACACACAGACACAGACACACACACAGACACACACACAGACTTACACACACAGACACACACTCACACACAGACAGACTTACACAAAGACTTACACACACACAGACACACACAGACACACAGACTTACACACACACACACACACACACACACACACAGACTTACACACACAGACTTACACACACACACACACAGACACAGACACACAGACTTACACACAGACTTACACACACACACACACACACACACACACAGACTTACACACACACACACAGACACAGACACACAGACTTACACACAGACTTACACACAGACTTACACACAGACTTACACACACAGACACAGACACACAGACTTACACACAGACTTACACACAGACTTACACACAGACTTACACACACAGACACAGACACACACAGACTTACACACAGACTTACACACACAGACTTACACACACACGCACACTCACACACACACACACACACACACACACACACACACACACACACACAAGCGACGCATAGCACCCACACTCTCTCTATATCTCTCACACACACACAAACACACACACAAACACACTCTGCTCCCTTTCAAATTACACCAGAGTTACCGACTGCTCCCGCTTTATTCGGAAATGTATTCACGCACCGCAAGAAATCTGGTCGGCTCCCACGGTACAGCAGCGGGAATGCAGACCTCTAGTTCGTATTTACCACGTCTTCTTTTTCGTCCTGGCGAAACCGAAAACGCTGCCAAACTGCAGGTCACTTGGTGCGCGACTAGCCGTCTCACATCTCCCTCTCTCTCTCCTCCACACTGTCCCGTAATGACAATCACGCATACAAATTTGTAGGCAATAAATAAAGGATATTTAATACTTAATACTTGTCTCTGATTTAAGTGCATTGTTTTTTATGACGGTTTAACGGTATTGAAACTGACACCGTTGCTATTTTTAGATCCCGCGGTATACCATATTACAGTCCAAGCCTACTAAAAAGAGCATTTTTAATTGTTGTTACTAAACACAAACACTAAATCTCTCTTTACTGATACCTAAAAAGCATTATGGATATGGAACTTAAATATAAATTCACAGAGAAAGTATACGTTAACATTAAATTGAAAAATCTGTGCATATTTTCCAAAACAACTAACCACAGATTTATGGGATCAGAAAAATATCAATCTGTGAATCCACGGAAATACCAATTTGTGAACCAGAACGATTTGGTTTTTGAACGAGCGGTGTATTATTTTTACCTGCACAGAAGCACCACCACAGAGTCTGCTTTCGCCGGGATGAAGCCGAGCAGGAAGACGTTACGGCAGCCACAGTTGTAGCACTCCAGAACAGTCTCTCCCAGCGGCCCGTCCTTATGCAGCGTCACCTCCTTACATTTGGCCCTCACCAGGTGGTTCACAATATGACTAAAATAACAAATGTTTAAAAGTCATGAAATATGCGTGGGTTTCAATTCAACAACACAAACTGGATTACACGGATGCACTCACCTGCCAGAGGTGTTGCCGCGGCCGTTGCAAAACCACTTCTTGCTGGTGTTGCAGTAAACCACACATGCGGGATCATGGATTCCACAGTAGCTGCAGACAAATACAAATCACACAATGAACACTGAAGCATATTAGCATACACTCTGATTGAGAACCCACTTAATGGGATAGTTTCCTCAATATTTACTAAAAATTTGAACATTGAACAAGTTGTTCTGAAGTTTTATGAATTTCTTCTTGTTAAACACAACACAAGATATACTGAAGAATGCTGGGAAAATGCCACTATTGAGTTACATAGTATGGTATTTTTAGCAGTATATTATAAACTCCTAATATATTTATTTTTTGTAAAGTTTTTGTAAAGTTTTGTAAAGTTATGTAAAGTTTTTCCAGCATTCTTTAGAATATCTTGTGCTGCTTTATTGTACAATGGACTCTTCGCTAAGCCCTGTCCTTGAATGAATATTTTGTAATATAATTTCTTGTAACATTCTTATTGCATTAAACCAGGGGTCTCAAACTCAATTTACCTGGGGGGCCGCAGGAGGCAAAGTCTGGGTGAGGCTGGGCCACATAAGGGATTTCACAAAAAAAGTCCTCAAATGTCATTATTAACAGTTTTAATTATTTCTTCTGAACATGAAGTGTCCTGAACATTAATAGAACATTGAGTGAAGATTATGAACAGTTCTTCTGAACATGGCATCTTTTGCCTACTCCTTGCTGCCAGAGACTTGACAGCGCTTCTTCTCACAAATCTGAACCACATTTGGCTTTAGAGCGGAAGCAGTTGAGACCCTCAGTATGGCTTGAAGATGATCATCATTAAGTCTAGACCTGTACTTTGACTTATTGAAGTCCTAGGGAAAAAAGTGGGGGAACTCACTCAAAACTTCCATTCCCTCACCTAAAAAAAAGGCGTATATATGTATAAATAAAACACCCCCACCCCACTCCAGTCACATCAGTCTGTATCTACCTATAATATCAATATATATATAAGATGCGAGGCAGGCACGTGCACACATAGGGCTCAACCTGTGCAGAGCACATGCCCTTTTTAGTCTTGCATAGAAAGTGCCCTTCCAAAATGATCAAAAGTGCCCCCGCGACGCGACACACCCTCTGTCCTGCCCTTCAGTAGGCGCGCGACAACACAGCTCTTGAGTACGCGCGCGACAACACAGCTGATAAGAACGCGCGCGACAACACAGCTGATCAGAACGCGCGCGACAACGCGCATTGAGTGACAAGCGCGCTGTGTACGGATAGAATCAGCGGAGCGGGGAGCGCTCTCTCTCCCCGCTCCGCTGATTCTGTCAGAGTACAGCGGTCGGCGCGGGCCACAAAATATTGCACTGAGGGCCGCAAATGGCCCGCGGGCCGCGAGTTTGAGACCCCTGCATTAAACAGTAGTTTATAGGCCGGTTAAAGTTTTTGTAAAGAAATATTAGATTTATAGGTGTGCATTCTAACTTCTTATGCATAAAATGTGAGCTCCAATCTTTTTCTCGATTCAGACCTGTTGAATTCTTCTTTCATCATTTGCAATGTTTCCAAATTGCATTGTTTGTAATTTTTTGTTACCAATTTTTATATCTGTGTTATATTGTTTTCTGTGGTGGTTTATTTCGCTGTGGGGCCCCCTGATAAATAAGGGACTAAGCCAGAATAAAATGAATGGATGAATTTTTTGTCACTATACAAACAATGCTGTGGGTAACCAATCAGAGGCAAGTATTCCAGTGAAACGTGTATTACTCTATATCTCACTTATAATTACAGCACGTGTGATGAGGGCATGTGCGTCATCAGTACCTGCAGGCGTGCACCGGCAGGTCTTTAGTGTAGTAAGTGTCTTCCTCGTCCTCCTCAAAGTTCAGCTCGGCCAGAAGTTGGCTGGTTTTCCCCACTGCATCTTCTCCATTGGGCAGAACTCCATCAGGCCCGTTCACCTGAAAACAAGATAAGCAATTTCAGCATTATAGATGCGCCCTTTGCAGTAAAAACTGAAAACATACACTCAAAGAGAAAGTATATGTTAACATTATATTGAAACATCTGCTCATATCTTCCAAAACAACCAACAGAGTAAAGAGATCAGAAAAATATCAATCTGTAAACATTTATTATATTTTAAATGAGGAAAATTAACCCGTGTTATAGATTTGACCAAAAGTACACAACTAGGGATGCAACGATTAACCGGTTTCACTATTAACTGCGATTTAATTCATCATGGTTAATAAATCATAAAGGCTTCTCAACACTGTGTTCTTGCATAGAACAAAACTGCAGCAACTAAAAGTTATGCCAACTGTGCACTAGTTTGTACACCAAGATTAATAACCGTGTACACTGGACTAACTATGACTGAGGTTATTAATTAAGGCAAGCTCGTTCAAGATCATTATTTTTAAC
The DNA here is from genome assembly GCF_052040795.2 of Danio rerio. Lineage (NCBI taxonomy): Eukaryota > Metazoa > Chordata > Actinopteri > Cypriniformes > Danionidae > Danio > Danio rerio. The sequence continues at coordinate 59,726,505 of NC_141022.1, read as the reverse complement.
GGAGGGAAGCGCACAACGCATTCATGCTTTTCAGTGGGCTTTTGTGACCGCGGGAACTGCATACGGCTGAAGTTTGAGGAAGAAGCAATGGAAAGTACACAGGTGATAGTTTCGGCGCTGGGTCTATTTTTGCCGCGCTGCACACACTCAATTAACAATGCATTGATATGACCAAAAACACAGTGAATGACAGTAAAAAGTAGCAATTTCACAAAATAAATGTGTCAACAATGTCCAATGATTTTTATTTAGTCGATCAAATGAACGTTTAAAATGTGAACAAATAGGCCCAAACAACAAAACCAAATTTAAAATAATTTTAATTTTAAACTAGTGGGGTTTTGAAATCAATTAATGCAAATAATCGTGATAACTGTGATTATTTCTTAGACTATAATCATACAACCAAAATTTATAATTGTTGCATCCCTATACACAATTCTGTGAATTTAACTGCACAACAGGCGAGGGAGTGGCGCCTCACAGCAAGAAGGTCGCTGGGTCGATCCTTGGCTCAGTGGGCGTTTCTGTGTGGAGTTTGCATGTTCTCCCTGCATTTGCGTGGGTTTCCTCAGGGTGCTCCGGTTTTCCCCACATTCCAAAGACATGCGGTACAGGTGAATTGGGTAGGCTAAATTGTCCGTAGTGTATAAATGTGTGGGTGAATGTGTGTGTGGATGTTTCCCAGAGATGGGTTGCGGCTGCGTAAAAATGTGCTGGATAAGTTGGCGGTTCATTCCACTGTGGCGACCCCGGATTAATAAAGAGACTAAGCCTATGAATGAATGAATAACTGCACAACCCAAATGAAACAATGCTCATCAAGAGGATAAGATTTGACTCACCATTGAACAAATAGAATTGATTTTATTTTACCCTTGCATTTATGAGGGAAAAAAGCTTCATTATGGATGTGACATTTCTCCATTATGGATGTGACAGATGTGAAATTGGCACTTGTGTGATTTTGGTAAATCAAATATAATTGTTTGAAAGCACTGACAGAGACATTTTTGAGTATTTACAGTACCGTCACATACAAGCCTACACAAACAACCTAGAAAAGGCTTCACTATTTTATTAAAACTATTATTTTCATGGAAAGGTGGACATTTGCATGGAATTGCTCATTTACACTTAACACCAAGATTTGTACAAAACAGAAAGCTATCAATCTTTTATATGTAATAGTTAACTGATCAAACAAATACTTATGAATGTAAATAAGATCGTATCTGGTGACCTTGGTACTTATATTGTATGTCGTTTTGTCTTTATGTGCCATTTAAAAGTGTTTTTGTTTTGATTTAATTAAGAAAAAAAAAACGAAAGCTAAATTAGCACAACCGTGAAAACAGGAGATTCAATCCAGTGCACATTTTAAACTGAAAACACACACATCTGCAACTTACACCAGCACTGCAGCTCAATCAAGTATAAATAAACACCGCATTTACTAAAGCAACACGACTTACTCAGCATCACGCAGCACCTACCAGCATATAACAAATGCTCTCAGAAAATATATACTTGGAAACTAAATTTAATGTGCAAAAACCTGATACAGCACAGCTAATTATTAAAGCAAACATTACAACATTGTTAAATAATTTCCCTTATAAACACAGGAGAGTTAAAAAAAACAAGTCGCCTTAGAAATAAATAAATATAACAAATTTGTTTTGTTTACCAATGCATTTTAATTGTCTATTTTAAAGCCTCTTTATTCAAATATCTCTGAATTATTGTAAATGTTTTTTTAATCAAATATTTCTATTGACTACCTATAGCAGACCCTCACCTTATTTCTAATTAAATTATTATTTTTTAAAATCTGCAGAATATGAAATATTTCTTTTTATGCATATGACAGACACAAAAGCATTTGTTATTGCACAAAAAGCTGACATAATGCACATTATAATTATTATTAAAGCAAAAATAATAGTTAAATAAAAATAATAAGTGAAATTGAAATCACCTGCATGCTTAAAAACAAGCAGCTTAGTAATAAATAAATACTTTTTTACTATTTACTAATGTATTTAAACATTCTTAAAAACCATTAAATTAAAGAACCTGCATTTTTACAAATCAAGCAGTCTAATAATAACGAAATTATTATATTTTTCTGTTTATAATGTATTTTGATAGTCTAAAAGCTTTAGTTTATGCGAGTGCTATACCAGCATGCAGCGAGTTTATTTGTGTGAGTGTTAATTTGGTTGTTTACGTGAGGATCGAGTATATATGTATGTGCGTTTGTTAATGTGGGAACATATGCACGGATCGAGTGACAAATGGTGCAATGTATAAGATCTTATATACATATAAAAAAAAAATACATATATGCAAATTTATAACGAACTACCAGAAATGAGTTTAAAAATCATACCACGGTTATTAAAAAAATTCTATCACGATATATAGATATTGAATTATTGTCCAGCCCTAGTCTATCATGATAGCTGTGATCGCAGCTGCCATTTATCAGCGTCACTCACCTGTGAACAGCGCCAGAGCGTTAGAGCTAGGGATGCTCATTTCGGTTAATTTTGCTAACCGACAACCGCCACTAGTTAATCGGTTATTAGCGGTTAACTGGTCAGATTTCTATTAAGTTTTTTTAAACAAATTGACGTGTCTATTTTGTGTCTGACACATTAAATATTGCATTCTAAAATACTGATTTATTTTAACATGCTAGCATATTAATAACAGAACATAACAACAGAGCATCTTCACGCACCTGCAGTTTTTTCAATACCACAAAAGAACAGAATAAACTAAATGAAATGAATTAATTAAATAGGCCAGCCCTAAATTATTTTCACTTAAATATTTCATTTATATTACAAAACGAAAACACTTACTGATTATTTTTAATAACTGGCATAGGCTGTTTTTTTCCATGTGTTTTTTTCTCCCGTCAAATAAAAAAATCGCAGACTTCCTCAAATCGCTCGCTCCATGGAAAATAAGCATTTATTTAATGCCCCGTTGTTATTATTGTATCAGAATCCTTGTTATATTTTTAATAGAAATCATTATTTTAAAGATTATGCCTTGACATGTGGTTTCCTCTCTCTCGTGCGGTTCAAGTGCGTGCGCTGCGTGATGAAAAGACAATGACAACGCGCACATATGTTCACTTTTTGTAAACATTTTTGTTGTTTAAATATGATATTGCATTAATGTGCATACATGCTTTATAAGCTGTAAAATAAAAGGTAAAGCCTATTTGTTGTGTTTATGACGCAGGAGGTGATCAGCATCAGTGCTGGTTTAGCATCAACTCCTCTGTATCAAACAGCAATATTCATCTTCCATGTTGCTGCTATATGTCTGTAGGCACGTGTGGTCATACGTTATCGTCCCGCAAGTTAAGTATGTCTTGCAGTTGTACAAAAGGCAGATCACAGCAAACACGCTTTTCCATTCCAAAAACGCAAGGCGCACCTCACTGCCTTTATTGTTGACAAGAAAAAAAAAAGAAGAAAAGCATGGTCCTCTTTTTTTTTTGTCACTATGAAACGACTGAATTAGCTGGGTATGCAGAGCAATATACCTTTATCTATAAATAAAGTATAATTATGGAAACTGTGTTCATCTTAACTGAAAGCTACATCGTGTTTGCAGGCTTCACGGCATGCACCTGTCTATCAGTAGCGCATGAAGAATGAATGTAGCGGAATAAAAGTTCTCTGTAGTTCTCTTGACAACACAAACTGCTGCTCTGGTATGAGCCGCGTGCAAAAAACTTGCGGCTTTTGGTAAACCATTCAAAAGATGCCCCTCTTAACGCAAAAAAACACATTTGATCGGCCCCTTATGCAGCCAAACAAAAAATTATGAAACGGTATTTTTAATCGTTTAACTGATCCCATTAATCGGTTACAAACGCACCCGTTTGGTTGACAGTTAATCGATTATTTTGAGCATCCCTAGATAGAGCCAATCGCAGCCTTTTCTGTTGAGCGCGAGACCAATCAAAGGCGTGTAAGAAAGAATTCGCTAGACAAGGCTCAGAAAGCGAGCGGAATATTTATATTTGTTTATTTGCTATAAATGCTTGTGTACAGTTGACATATCTGACTGCTTATATGAAAGAACAAAATTGTATTATAAATAGTATAAATATATTTACACATTTTAATACAAAAATTGCTGTGCTGTGAAGAAAATATAAAACTGTGTACGGAAAGCATCGACAATGCACCATGATGCACCGAGATATCGATGACATAATCGTAACAGAACCGTGAGAACAGTGTAGGTTCACAGCTCTAATATATACGTTTAATTTTCAGGAAATCACAAGTTTGTAGAATAGGCAATATGTATTTGTATTTATTCCTTAATGTAGAAAGGCTGATATAGTGCACATTGCTATTAGGTCAAGAACAACAACATAGTTATGTTAATTTTTACCCTGGAAAATATCTGGAAGTTTCAAACACAACCCCTTAATACATCCTCAAACACATCCTTATAATATCAGTGTATTTCACCCAAGTATCTCTGAAACAAACAGCAAACACGAGTGATGCAGCTACTCACATAAACTTTAAAATTACACACGTGACAGATTTATAAGGTTATAAAACCAGCATCAGACCGAATAAAGTTTCCTTAAACAGAGTGCATCACCAATACAGTAAACAACAACACACATCTAACAGCTGCACATTACCAAAGATATAACACAAACATTGACAATAAAACCATAATAACATGAAGTTTAACCTTTTCATCAATGCAATTTATTATTAACACCATAAAAGTCCCTGAGGAAGTTCGAAATTCACCTGAGATCTGCTACTAGCCTACCAAAACAAATTCACAGACGTACCAAACATCTCACTAATCATCATAACACAACATTTTGTATATTTAATTGAATGTAACATTAAATTATATACTTTTAAAATGCTGAAACGGTTCATAAATGTCCTGAAAAAGTATGCAAATTCTGCTGCTAGTCAACCAAAACAAGATAACTGACACAACAAGCACAAACATCACAAACACCTCACTAATCATAACACAACAATGTTACCTTTAGATAAAGGTATAAGTAAACTACACATTTTAAAGCACTAAAACAGTTCATAAAAGTCCAAGTACGCAACTTTACCTGAGATTTGCTGCTAGCCAACAAAAACAAGCTAACTGATGTAATAAATCCATCACAAATCCTAACACAAACATTTTGTTTACATTAATGCATTAGTACATAAACATTACATATATTTTTAAAATGCTAAAACAGTTTATAATAGTTCCCTGAAGTAAGCAAATTCGCCTGAGATCTGCTGCTAGCCAACCAAAACAAGCTAACTGACACAACAAACACAAACGTCAACAATCATAACACAACAATTTGTATATTTAGATTAACTTAACATTATGCGATATACTTTTAAACGCTAAAATAGACTCTAAGAGTTTCCGAAGTACGCACGCAATTTCCCCTGAGTTCTGCAGCTAGCCAACCAAAACAAGCAACTGACAACTGACATGACATCTATTAGCAACCATAATACAACAATCTGTTTATTTACTTTAACGTTTCAGTACAAGTTTTTAAATCGTCAAAAGACTTTAAAAAAAAGTCCCCAGTATGTAACGTTACGCAAACATCTGCGGTGAGCAAACCAAAAAAAGCTAACTGACTAACATTAACAAATCCATCACGAATCACAACAAAACAATTTGTACATTTAATTAAGCATAACTGTACATTATATACTTTTAAAATGGCAAAACAGTTCATAAAAGTCCCCCTACAAAAGTACGCAAAGTTCACCTGAGATCTGCTGTTAGCCAACCAAAACAAGCTAATTAAAGTAACAAACCACTACACAACAAAGTTAATTTAGATATTAATAAACAAAATATTTCTGAAATGCTAAAACAGCTCATAAAAGCCACTAAAAGTACTGCAAATTCACCTGAAAACTGCTGCTAGTCAATGAAACAAGCTAACTGACGTAACAAACACCTCACTAATCATAACACAACAAAGTCATATTTAGTTAAAGGTATTAGTAAACTACACATTTTAAAGCACTAAAACAGTTCATAAAAGTTCCCAATAAAGTAACGTTACGCAAATTCACCTGAGATTTGCAGCTAGCCAACAGCTAGTTTAAGTAATAAATCAATCACAAATCCTAAAATAAACATCTTGATTACTTTAACGCATTTGAACATTTTATTCATGTAAAAAGCTAAAACAGTTCATAAAAGTCCCCCAATGCAACTAACGTCACGCAAATTCACCTGAGATCTGTTCAAAACAAGATTACTGATGTAACAAACACATCAGCAATCATAACACAACAATTTGTATATTTAGTTGAATGTAACATTAAATGATACTTTCAAAACAATGAAACAGTTTATAAGAGTCCCCCAAAGAATGCAAATTCATCTGTGATTTTCATTACAAATCCTAAAATAAACATCTTGTTTATTTTGATTAACGTATTTGTACATTAATATAAAAAATATATCTAATTTTTTTTTTAAACGCTAGAGCGGTTCATAAGTCCCCGATTAAGCAACGTTAACTTTACTCAAATTCACCAGATATCTTCTGCTGGCCAGCCAAAACAAGATAACTGATGTAAGAAACTTAAACATCAGCAATTAAAACACAACAATTAGTATATTTAAGTAAATGTAACATTAAATTATATACTTTTAATATGCTTAAACAGTTCATAAAAGTCCTGGAGGAAATAACGTTACGCAAATTCATCTGAGAGCTGCAGCTAGCCAACAAAAAAAAAAAAAAAAAATCAAGCTAACTGACCTAACAAGTCCATCACAAATGTTAAAGCAAACATTTTGTTCACTTTGTTTAACGTATTTGTACACTAACACAATATATATTTTTAAACCGCTAAGAGTTCATAAAAGTCGCTAAATAACATTGCGCAAATTCACCTGCGATCTGCTGCTAGCAAACCAAAACAAGATAACTGACGTAACAAACACATCAGCAATCATAACACAACAATTTGTATATTTAATTGAATTAAACATTAAATTACATACTTTTAAAACGCTGAAACAGTTCATATAATTCCCCCTGAGTACGCATATATATATATATTTATATATATATGTATTTATATATATTCTTAAATGATAAAACGGTTCATAAAAGTCCCTGAGAAAGTAACTTTAACTTAACTCAAATTCACCAGATCTTCAACCAGCCAACCAAAACGAGACAACTGACGTAACAAACTCAAACATCAGCAATCATAACACAACAATTAGTATATTTAACTAAACGTAACATTAAATTATATACTTTTAAAACACTAAAACAGTTCATAAGTCCATGAGGAACTTACATTACGCCAATTCATCTGAGATCTGCTGCTACCCAACCAAAACAAGCTAATTGACATAACAAATCCATCACAAATCCTAATTTAAATACCTTGGTTTACTTTGTTTAACGTATTTGTATACATTTTTTTTAACGCTGATCAGTTCATAAAAGTCCCTGAGGAAGTAACGTTAACTTTACTCAAATTTACCTGAGATCTGCTGCTAGCCAACCAAAACAAGATAACTGACGTACCAAACACATAATAAATTAACACAACAACTTGTATATTAAGTTAAAGGTAACATTAACGTTATATACTTTCAAAACGCTGCAACAGTTCATAAGAGTCCCCCGAGTACACAATTTCACCTGTGATTTTCATCACAAATCCCAACATAAACATCTTGTTTATTTTGATTAACCTATTTGTACATTGACAATTTTTTTCTTAATTTTTTTCAATGCTAGAATAAAAGTCCCCAGAGGAAGTAACGTTAACTTTACTCAAATTCACCTGATATCTTCTGCCAGCCAACCAAAACAAGATGACTGACATAACAAGCACAATGATCGGCAATCATAACAATTTGTAAATTTATTTAAATGTAACATTAAATTATATACTTTTAAAATGCTAAAACAGTTCATAATAGTCTCTTAGGAACTTACATTACGTAAATTCACCTGAGATCCGCTGCTAGTAAACCAAAACAAGATAAATGATGTACCAAACACATAATAGATTAACACAACAACTTGTAAATTTAGTTCAATGTAAAATTAAATTTTATACTTTAAAAACGCTAAAACAGTTCATAAGAGTCCCCCCCCAGTGCACAATTTCACCTGTGAGTTTTATCACAAATCCTAACACAACAACTTGTATATTAAGTTACAGATAACTTAATATACAATATACATCTTGTTTATTTTGATTATTTTGTACAGTAAAATATTTTTTTCTGAATTTTTTTAAACGCTAGAAAAGTTCATAAAAGTCCCCGAGGAAGTAACGTTAACTTTACTCAAATTCACCTGATATTTTCTGCCAGCCAACCAAAACAAGATAACTGACGTAACAAACACAAAGATCAGCAATCAAAACAATTTGTAAATGTATTTAAATGTAACATTAAATTATATACTTTTAAAATGCTAAAACAGTTCATAAGAGTCTCTGAGGAACTAACGTAACGCAAATTCACCTGAGATCTGCTGCTAGCCAACCAAAACAAACTAATTAACGTAACAAATCCATCACAAATCCTAAAATAAACATCCTGTTTACTTTGTTTAACGCATTTGTACATTAACAATATTTTTAAACGCTGAACAGCTCATAAAAGTCCTTGAGGAAGTAACGTTAACTTTACTCAAATTCACCTAAGATCTGCTGCTAGCCAACCAAAACAAGATAACCGACGTGACAAACACACAATAAAATTTAACACCACAACTTGTATATTTCGTTAAATGTAATTAACTAAATGATATACTTTTAAAATGCTGAAACAGTTCATAAGAGTCCCTTAAGGAAGTAGGCAAATTCACCTGAGATCTGCAGCTAGCCAACCAAAACAAGCTAACTGTTAACTGATATAAGTTAACAAATCTATCATGAATCGCAACACAACTATTTGTTTATTTAATTGTACGAAGGAGTACATTATATACTTTTAAAACTCTAAAACAGTTCATAAAAGTCCCCCTAAGGAAGTACGCAAATTCACCTGAGATCTGCTGCTAGCCAACCAAAACAAGCTAACTAGCGTTGCAAACTCCTCGCTAACCACAACACAACCTTTTAGTATATTAAGTTAAACGCTTTAGCACACTATAGACACTTTTAAAACGCTAAACCAGCTGCCAAAAGTTCCTCTGACAACTGTTTCTGAGAGGCGGCCTGCTCCGTCGACGCTAACAGCTAACGGCTGCTAGCTCGCCATATTTGGACTCAAACGTGCTCGAGTCCACCCGACAGAAGGCTCGTCCGACTTTTTTGGGAGTTTATACCTGGTTGTCGAGCTGACTCTGTGTCTGGCCTTGCGTCTGGGTCTGGCTGGGCAGCGTAAAATCGGTAAACTCGAACTCGGAGCCCTGCGTGTCGGCCCCGAGCAGCTCCGCTTCCTCGGTGTCCAGGAAGGTGAGCGTCTGCGAGCTCGGCCCGTACGCCTCCACACTCATCTTTATATTCTCTCTTCTCCACTGGACGCCCTTTATTTCGCAAAAAACAAAAACAGCGAATAGTCCCGCGAGGAAAGGAGCCGAGCGATGCGCGTTTGTTTTGTTTGTTTTGGTTGTACGTGAAGAGAAGGAAACGGCGCGCGGCGGGCTCGTGCAGATTCAGAAATGAAAGCAAACGATTCCGGAGAAGATTCGACTCCCACTCGGGAGAGCGCGACGCGCGCTGACGTCACGGGCCATGCGACGGACGCGCAAAAGAGCGTGATTACGTCCACACGCGACTTCTATTTGTAATTTATTTACATTTTTCTTTTCTCGTTTAACCCTTTTTAAGGACCGTGAAGTGATTTTGTTGTAAAGTGAAAAATGTACATTGCTGGTCCACACACGACTGTGATGTTTAAACATTTGTTTTTGTTATTATTTTATGTTTTACTTTGTTTTGTTTTACTTATTGGGTCTCTCTACTTATATATAACACTGTTATGCACTTCATATATTTCTATGTAGACCCCTAGCATTGTTACGCATGTGTCACTCATGCGTTGATTAAAAAAAAGCCCTATAACTTCAGTACTTTATTTTTGTTTACTTGCACTTTTACTATATATACAGCCGATATACAGCAATATCGCACTGCTACGAGTGTGATATTGCGTTTATACAACAGTTTGATGGGATAATTGTGTATATAAAAACAATATCAAACATGGAGAGTCTTAAAAACCCTTTTGTATGAGGAACTACTTTCTTCCGCGTTGGATTCAAATCATAAGCTGACAGTTAATCAGTTGAGCGTGCATCTTTTAAACTTTAGATCTGTAGTGTCTGCTTTTTGCTGGCTGTATGTGGGCGGAGTAATACACAAAGCGTAAAGAGGCTGTACGGGTGCTGATATTACTTAAATATATCACAGCGATCAGCCAATCAGATTTGAGAACCAGACAGAACTGTTGTATGTATATATATATATATATATGTATATTTATATATATATATATATATATATATATATATATATATATATATATATATATATATATATATATATATATATATATATATGTATGTATGTATATATATATATATATATATATATATATATATATATATATATATATATATATATATATATATATATATATATATATACACACACTCACACACACAGTTAAAGTCAGAATTGTTAGCCTGCCTGAATTATTAGACCGCTCTGAAAACCTCTCTGAATAGACGGCAAGGAAATATATCCAAAAAACAAAACATTTCATATGAGAAATTATTTTAAGTAGCTGAGAAGAAGATACTGGCTTAAAATTTGTGAAACTGCTGGATGGAGGGACTGAATTAGAATAATCTATGACAGCAGAACTGAGGTGGGATTGAATATTTTGTATTTTCTGAGCAAAAAATTCAGAGAAATGTATGCACGTCTCCAGATTGACAACAGGAACTAAGCAAACAATTGGGTTAAGAACTTAATTTTTGGTTTTAAAAAGGACTTTTGGCCTTTTTGCTTTTTTTGGCAATTAAGTTTGAAAATTATTTAGATTTAGCCTTACTGACCGAGTCTTGATATGCATTTTAGCAGTCTTTTAAAATCTAGTAGGAAACCTGGAGCCCATCCTTTTTCCACCTGCGCTCAGCCCTTCTGCACGCTTGCCTGAAAAATCCCCCCAAAATAATATTTGACTAGATATTCTTCAAGACACTTCTATACAGCTTAAAGTGACATTTAAAGGCTTCACTAGGTTAATTAGGGTAACTAGGCAGGTTAGGGTAGGCAAGTTATTGAATAATGATGGTTTATTCTGTGGACTATCGAAAAAATAGATAGCTTAAATGGACTATAATTTTGTCCGTAAAATGGTGTTTAAAAAAATTAAAATTTTATTATTTATTTTTAAAAAATTATTCTAGCCGAAATAAAACAAATAAGACCTTTTCCAGAAGAAAAAATATTATCAGACATACTGTGAAAATTTCCTTGCTCTGTTCAACATAATTTTGAAAATATTTTAAAAAGAAGAAAAAAATTTAATGATCTAGTCAAATATTATTTAGTGTCATCATGGCAAAGATAAAATAAATCAGTTATTAGAAATGAGTTATTAAAACTATTATGTTTAGAAATGTGTTGAAGAAATCTTCTCTCCACCCCTCACCGACAAAGGTCCAGAATTTGTCCCATACACGAGCTCATTTGTCCTATTTTGACTGCTACGCTATAATAAATTGTAAAAATAACAGCCGTAGAAGGCTTTAAGACCAAGTGGAATCCTCTGTTGGCTGTTGCTTCAGCGTGACTGAGGAAAGTTTAATGTGCTGGCCAGATTGTGTTTGCCTAATAAATGACAGTAGGCTAGTTTTTTATTTTAAACTTGAACAGCATCCTTTTTTTCTAATGATATAAGATGTAAAGAATTTGTATTTGGAAAAAAAGTATTATTCTGTTTTTTTTACCTTTAGGAAATGTTTTTGGTATATCAAAAAGTGTGGTTGATGACCATCCGACAAGCTAATCCAGCAAGAGATGGTACTTAAAAAGTATTTAAACCTCATAATTAAATAGACAATGAGGCTAATAACTGCAAAAAGGTCCATATTTTAAGAAAAAGAAACCCACCCCATTCACCAGGCTGGCTACGGCCCTGCATATATATATATATATATATATATATATATATATATATATATATATATATATATTGAAACCAGAAGTTTACATACACTCTAAAAAAAGGAACATAACCATTTTTAAAATGTCTGATGGTAAATCATACTAAATGTTTACTATTTTAGGTCTGTTAGGATTACCTAAATCATTTACATTTGCTAAATGCCAGAATTATGAGAGTAAATTAATGTTTTATTAATGTCTAGACAGTCAAAAGTTTACACACATTTTCTTGGTATTTTTTTATCTTTGCTTTTAAACTGTATAACTTTGGTCAAATGTTTTGGGTCTCCTTCCACAAGCTTCTCACAATAGTGTATTGTGGAATTTTGGTCCATTCCTCCTGACAGAAATGATGTAACTGAGTCAGATTTGTTGGCTGTCTTGCTTTTATGTGAAGCTGCTTTGACACAATCTACATTGTAAAAGCACTATACAGATAAAGGTGAATTGAACTGAATTGCTTACACAAGCTTTTTCAACTCTGCCCACAAATTTTCTATAGGATTGAGATCAGGGCTTTGTGATGGCCACTCCAAAACATTCACTCTGTTATCCTTAAAGCACATGTTAACTAATTTGGCAGTATGCTTAGGGTCATAGTCTGTTTGGAAGAGCCATTTGTGGCCAAGTTTTAATTTCCTGGCTGATGTCTTGAGATGTTGCTTCAGTATTTCTCCATAATGTTCTTTCTTCATGATGCCATCTATGCTGTGAAGTGGACCAGTCCCTCCTGCAGCAAAACAGCCCCACAACATGATGCTGCTGCCCCCATACTTCACAGTTGGGATGGTGTTGCTAGGCTTGTAAGCTTTCCCCTTTGTCCTCCAAATGTAATTATGGCCAAACAGTTCAATCTTAGCTCCATCAGAGCACAGGACATGTCTCCAAACATGAGTCTTTTCCCAGTGTCATTTAGCTAATTGTAATCTGGCTTTGTTGTTGATTCTGGCTTGATGATTTTCCCATGTCGTCACACAAGGAAGCAGTGTGTGTTTGAGGATTTCCTTAAATACTATTCTACAGTTGTGCCTCCAGTTAACTCAAATGTTGTCAATTAGCCAATCAGAAACTTAAAAACCTTGACACCATCATCTGAGCTTTTCCAGAGGCAGAATAATCTCATTGTATGTAAACCTGACAATCAAGAAGAGTTATAACAATTTCTCAAACAATTTCTCTCTCTCATTATTCTGCTATTAAGCAGAACAGAAACTAATTTGATAAAAGAGAAAAAGTTTAGTCACATTAACATCTGACGTTTTTAAATGCCTTTTTATACAGTGTATGTAAACTTCTGGTTTCAACTGTATATGTATTTCTCATACTTAGTTTTTATACTAAAATACTATGAACTATCAGTTTCCAACATTCTCCAAAATATCTTCTATGTTCAACATAAAAACTGGAAAAAAGTTGGAAAAAGTGAAGGATAAAAAATTATGACAAAATGTCCATATTAAAAGTATTATAACATAACTTTAAGAACAAACAAAAAACAAACAAAATAAGGCAGAAATCATGTATTTGGAGCTGTAGTTTGTACAAACCTGTGAAATATAAAGAGACAAAACAAAGAGAAAACACAAAAGACTCCAGAAAAAAATTACAAATAATAATACAAACAGTTATAAATGTCAGAACAATAACATTAATCTGCAGAAACAAGGATATGATGAAAATCAACAGTGTTTTAGGTAAAAGAATGAAGATTCACAGCGTAATCAGTTTGATCCATTGTGTTTATAATCGAGATTCCAGTATAAAACAAGCTAAAACATAAAGATAATTAAAACTATAATATAATATATTATATTATTAAACAATATAATATTATACATGAGCAACATCACACTTGTAGCAGTGTGATATGGCTGCATGTCGGATCTGGTGGGACGCGTGCATTGGCTCAAGGCTATAGGCCAGGGGTCACCAAACTTGTTCCTGGAGGGCCGGTGTCCTGCAGATTTTTGCTCCAACCCTAATCAAACACACCTGAACAAGCTAATCAAGGTCTTACTAGGTATACTTGAAACATCCAGACAGGTGTGTTGAGGCAAGTTAGAGCTAAACCCTGGGACACCGGCCCTCCAGGACCGAGATTGGTGACCCCTGCTATAGGCTGAGTGATTTAGTGTCCCACCAGTGACGAAATACAGCCATTTCACACTGCTGCGAGTGTTTATAAAACAGTTTGACGGCATAATCGTGTATATAAAAAAGAAAATCAAACATGGAGTCTCAAAACCCTTTTGTATGAGGAACTACTTTCTTCCAGCATTCATTCACATCTGCAGCTGACGTCAGAACAGCAGAAGCTGTTACTAATTCACCAACGTCACTTTAGAGCTAGTGTTTGAATGATTCTCTAGCGTAATGTCTAAAGTGACGACAAAACAGCTGATTTTGCTCAAACTTTAAGATTATAAAGGCTGATTTATACTTCTGCGTCAAGCGTACGTGTATGCTACGGCGCGGCCTACGCGTGGAAGCATAGTCCTCGCCGTGGCGGTCGGCATCACTGATGCGCACCTCTCAAAAAAATGTAACTACACGTTGCAACGACGCGTAGCGCAAGCACTGTGATTGGTTGGCTTGGTAGAGCTGACGAGTGTGGGCGGGACTGATGGAGCGATTGTTTACAAGTGTGGACAGTGGCGCCCCCAGAAAATTTTCTTAGGGGTGGCCAGAAGAGGCCGCACCAAATCTTGGGGTGGCACACAAAAAAAAATAATGAATTCAGTGTAATGTTATATTTTTGTTTCTGGTAAATGAAATAATGTAGTTTTATTCATTTAATTAATTCTACTTGAAATATTGCAATTTATTCTTTGAAATAATTCAGCAAGTACATGTGCAAACCAAATAAAAATCTATGTTTAGTTTAAAAACACTTTTCATATACTGTATAATTAACTTCTTTTTTTACGTGCCTTTATTGTACATCATACGAGATATGCCATGTCTAAAATTAATGAAGATTAATGAGTTTATTATTCCCAGATGGGTTGCAGCTGGAAGGGCATCCGCTGTGTAAAAATGTGCTAGATAAGTTGGCGGTTCATTCTGCTGTGGTGACCCTGGATTAATAAAGGGACTAAGCCGAAAAGAAAATGAATGAAAGAATAATGAGTTTATTAATTACCCAAACAAATGAACAAACTGAACAAAAGGCATTACTATACACACTCACTATACCTAATAATATTATTTATCCATATTGCTTTTTGAACCATTTTATTAATGCAGCTTCTTCTATTGATATACTGTAGCTTAAGGTAAATATTAAATAGCCATTGCTGTCTATTGAAGGTGTGTGCGTGCTGTCAAGGACGATCGGGGAGGGTAGTGGTGGTTCTAGTTTAAATGACACCCTGGGCGAACCACCCTATACACCCCCCACCTCTCTTGAATTGTTAGATTTGTTATTCAATAAATATAACAATTTATTTATATTTATTCTAAATAAATACAATTAATATTAATATACAATTATTATTCTAAATAAATAACAGAAATCAGTCCTAAATATTACTGGAAAACAACAACTGGAGGGATATGCCAACATCACTTAAGAAACCTGCATGAAAATTAATTATGACAATTCTAAAGAATACAAAAAATGTATTATAGAATATCTGTGGTCTTAGACCAGATCATGGCTGATAAATCATGTTATGAAGTCTTACCTCCCTGACTCATTATCCCTCCTTTCTGCTTTAAAGGCATGCTTAGTGAAAGTAACATCATCATCATCATCATCATCATCATCATCATATTATATAAACTTTAAACGACTTTCAAAACTCGCTGCGTGCCGACACTTCTGCACAAAAGGCTGTTACTCCGGTTTCACGGCGCATGATCGGTGCCTATTATGTCGGCGTGCATGCAAACAACCAACTGGGATTCACACAGGAGTGCGTGAGGCGCGCGGGAATGGTTTTCCGCGCGCATGCGTCAGTTTGCTTTCACCAGCATTGAACCAGAGGGGGAGAGCTACGTCAGTAACACCAACAATAATTTAGTGACTGCATTTTATTTATTTATGTATTTATTTATTTATCTAAATATTGGGAATTTATAAGTTCATTTAAATCAATAATGTCAACCGCAAAATTATATTGGGGTGGCCAAAGGGGTGGCCACAGGGGTGGCCAGAGTTTACCGAGGGGTGGCCGTGGCCACCCCTGGCCACCCCTTGGAGGCGCCCCTGAGTGTGGAGTCCTGAGAAGGAGCTTTTGTGTTTACCTCATGGTTAAAGTTGTTGCTCGTCCACTGGTTCCTGCCTCAAAATAAACGAGTTTGAGTCACTTGTTCATTAAGGAAGCGTTCATAGAAAACAAAACAGATATGCGCATGTTGCGCCGATCACTTGACGCAGAAGTATGCACCAGGATTTAGGCTGAACAGCATGAAATGCCATCATTCCACAAGGATTTCCCAGTATTTCTCTGTTGCAGTTGGGAGATCAAAATGATTAACCCCGAAAAAGCCAAATCAAAGTAAAAAGTTCCAGCTCACTAAGCTATAAATACAGCACTAGAACATACAAAAGAGAGATAGATTGACTGTCAATTACCTGTTTTATTATGTTTTGTTTTAGGTTTTTTAATCAGGTTTTTTAATCAGCTGTAGTTTGAAACTACACTCTAAGGCAGGGGTTCTCAAACTTTTCAGCCCGGGACCCCCAAAATAACAATGCCAATGACTCGCGACCCCCCCTATTTTCGTAAGTGGTTATAATCATACAAACGTTGCACACAACACTCACACAAACCAATCAGCCTATATAAACACAAGCATATTGACAACACAAAAAAGTGCAACAGTCCCTTATCATTTTTATTATTATTATTTTATATTTACCTCATCTAATTAGACTGGTGGGCACAATATTTAAGTTACATCCCAAGTCTTTTCTTGGTTTAATTTTGGAGACTGCCACTTACACCTCATACTCCATGTTTAGTGTCCTGTATGTATTTTAAATGTACGTGAGTGCTGTAACGGTGTCAGAAAGTTTAGCTAGTGCTGTAAAATCTGGTGCACTGACGCTATTGCTTTGTCA
Organism: Danio rerio; assembly: GCF_052040795.2. Lineage (NCBI taxonomy): Eukaryota > Metazoa > Chordata > Actinopteri > Cypriniformes > Danionidae > Danio > Danio rerio. Next base: position 59,709,222 of record NC_141022.1, on the reverse strand, counting down.
TTAATCTAATGTTGCAACCAATTTAAAAAACAACAACAACAACAAAAACCAAAGGCTGATGGCTTTTTGTTTGGATACTGTAATTTTTTATGTAACTATTTTTTATCTTCTGTAGGTTATGGATTAACAAAGGTAATCATAAAAGTTTTTTTAAATTTATTAGATTTTTGTAAATCACCAAGCGACCCCATCTTATTGTCCCGCAACCCCCCAGGGGGTCCCGACCCCCACTTTGAGAACCACTGCTCTAAGGATTTATTATGCAGTCTCTGATGCCATCTTGTGGCAGAGCTTCAACTATCTTTGCTCTGCTCAAAGACAGGCTGATAGAGGCCGACGTGCTGAATCTCCGAAAATATAAATATTTAAAATAGGCACTATCCTTATAAATTAACTGCATACTTACAATCTAAACAACAACATTCTCACCTGAAAAAGCCTCAAAGGGACATTATGTTGTCCAACAGCTGCAATATTTGTCAAACTGTAGTGAGTTTATTGATCTGCTGTCACTCTATGTGGGCGGAGTAACACACAAGGGTGAGGAGGCTGTACGAGTGCTGATATTGCAGAATATCACACGGCTATCAGCCAATCAGATTCGAGTAACAGACAGGACTGTTGTATAAAAATATAATAAAGTCTTTAATATAATATAATATAATATAATATAATATAATATAATATAATATAATATAATATAATATAAAATAATATAATATAATATAATATAATATAAAATAATAATATAATATAATATAATAAAATATAATATAAAATAATAATATAATATAATATAATATAATATAATATAAAATAATAATATAATATAATATAATATAATATAATATAATATAAAATAATAATATAATATAATATAACATAATATAATATAATATAATATAATATAATATAAAATAATATAATATAATATAATATAATATAATATAATATAATATAATATAATATAATATAATATAATATAATATAATATAATCAACCAACAATGAGCAGATTAAAGAGTAGTTTAATTTGGACCGATTATAGTCCAGAGGTCCAGCATTTTTGCAAAAAGTATAAAACAAATAAAACAAAATAAAAAATCTCAAACACCGTCCCACAAGATAAAAGACAGACGTCACCTTACAATCATCTCAACAATTCACATTTCATATAATAAACAGATACAAAAACCAAAGCACTAAAGGCATGAGAGCTCAGGTCACTGAAAAGGCATCGGGTTTGCTGTTTGTTTGTTTGTTTGTTTGTTTATGCATGAACTTGTATCTTAAAGCCTGTGTTGTCATTTTGGCACTTTAATAACCACATACACATAGTTATTACCATCTTTATCACAGTCCAGCACAGGCACATCATTGCTTGTATTCTGTCATAATTTCAGGTTTCCAGCATTTCCACCTGCTGTTTACGGTCTGTGGGAAATAAAACCCTATGAGGCTTGTGTTTTCAGCATCGGGGGTATATTTGAAAGCTGCAGACGATCACGTCATTTTTTAAAAATGTAGTTTCATTATAGTCTTAAGTTATATTTTCAATTATTTATTACATTTCTTTCAATGTACAGTTGAAATTATCTGCCCTCCTGTGTTTTTTTCCCTTTTTCCGATATTTTCAAAGTGATGTTGAACAGATTCAGGATTTTTTCTCAGTATTTGCTGTAATATTTTTTCTTCTGGAGAAAGCCTTATTTGTTTTATTTTGGCTAGAATAAAAGCAGTTTTTATTTAACAATTTTTAAACACCATTTTAATGTCAATATTATTAGCCCCCTTAAGCTATATTTGTTTTGGATTGTTATACACTGTTATACAATGACCCTGACTTGCCTAATTAACCTAGTTAAGTCTTAGGGTGCTTTCACACCTGTGAATCGATTCAGTTGTTCTGAAACAGAGATTACAATTGTTACATTGTTGCTCTTTGCTATTGGAGCGGTTCGCTGTCACCAAGCAGCAACCTCGGAATACGGAAGTAACTAAAACTGCAATTCCTGGGAAATTCCGCTAGTCGTGGCCGCTCCTGGCTCCATAATAGAGCAAATTTCAATTGAGCCCACTGTTGGAATGGCCAACTTTACAGCAGAAAAACAGATGTCTACAGCCTGCTACAAAAAAAGATTTTGGTTAATACAGCTAATATTACCCTTCATGACAACTGTGAGGGGGTAAATTTTTTTATAACTCATCCGTTTCCTTTATATTAAGTTATATTAAGTTTGCATAATTAAGGGAGTGGCCACTTGAGTGACAGCTAGGTCTCGTTGGTCGCCGTCACGTCACCTCAGCTGAATCCTGCAGATTAGCCACTGAACTCTGCATATTTATCGTATTTCTGTGTTGGCTAATGTGACTTTACACACTCAACTGCCTTTTGGACTTGTTTCCTACGATTATTAGATGGCATGGCATGCTGAGTGCACTTAATTGTGCTCACAAACCATTCACGTGGCCTCCGTATCCCATGTGAGTAAAGTTATATACTTATATACCATCTCTATACATGTATTTGTTTTATTTAAGATCATTTATCGTTTATATTTATATTTAGAGCTGTAATGCACTCCAGAATCTGTCAGATTGATTAACTGTAGGCTCTAGATCAGTCATCTGAAGCGTTGTCATACAGTGTTATGCTGGATTTCATCAATAGTCTTACAGTAACTAACACAGACTATATCTGAAGTGTTTGGAAGTAATTCGCGTTTTCCTCCTGTTTAAAAACGTCATAAGAACAATGTTTAGTGGCTCAATGTATTACAGCAGTGTTTTTAAAAGTCTAAACACTTTATTGATATAGTGTACAGCCAAGCACAAGTGGTCAGAACACAAATGAGTCGCAGGTGATAAAGTATTAAACATTCTCCCAAAGTAAAGTGTGTCTGAACCAGGTCCAAGCTAAATGTCAGCAGGTGTCTGTAGCTCCGCTCACTCTCCGCCTCTTTGCCCTTGTTTGGTATCCCGCCGTGGGTGTGATGACGCGTGACCAAAATGGCGACGGTTGGCCGTGCCTACTTGTGGCTTCTTTTGCGCTCTTCAGAAACCTATGGGTGACGTCACGGATACTACGTCCATATATTTTACAGTCTATGGCTTTCACACTGCAAAGTTTCTAATCGGACCAAAAGAGCTAAAACAAGTCACGTGCGAGTAAACTCTCCTCACATTGGTCAGAGTGTCAGGGTTTATTTTGCAGCGTCCCGCTCAGCTGTCAGGAGAGGTGGTGGTTTGGTGGTGATTGACAGGGTGCGCGCTCAATGTGTCTGAGGAGAGATGCGGTGGGGAGGGGTGAGAAGGGTGCGCGTCGATGCCTATTTGAGGACCGGGAGGGAGACGTGAGATTACCAGGAGATCATCACTCGTTTGCGGGCATCCGGAGACTCGCGAAACTTCCCGCCATACTCATAATTCTCTCTTCATATAGACGTAAGCCTATTACATATCCATAAAACACTGTGATATAACTGCGCTCGGATCGGATCGCTTTCTCACTGCAATCGAACCGCTCCAGGGTTTGTTTCAATCGAGCCGAGACCACCTCATTCAAGCGATCTCGGAGCGATTACTTTGGCGCGGAACAGAGCGCGATTGCCCTGTTCACATATGCCAAACAAACCGCGCTAACTGGGCAAACGAGACACGTTCCGAAACAAAAGTGTAGGTGTGAAAGCACCCTTAAATTGTCACTTTAACCTGAATACTAGTATCTTGAAGAATATCTAGTCAAATATTCTGTGCTGTCATCATGGCAAAGATAAAATAAATCAGTTATTAGAAATGAGTTATTAAAACTATGATGATTAGAAATGTGTTGAAGAAATCTGCTCTCTGTTACAAAGAAATTGGAGAATAAATATAGAGGGGGTTGATAATTAATTCTGACTCCAACTGTATGAATTTCATTAATAGTAAATAAATATAATATAATATAATGCATTTATTATACGATTCATAATACAATTATATAAATATATGATTAATAGGACTATAGAACTAATGTTGCCTTGACTGAAATTATTTTTGTATTTGATTAAAAGTTTAGTAATTCATTCATTTTTCTTCGGCTTAGTTCCTTATTTATCAGGGGTCGCCACAGCGGACTTATCCAGCATATGTTTTACACAGCGAATGCCCTTCCAGCCGCAACCCAGTACTGGGAAACAATCATACACTCTCACATTCACACACACACTCATACACTATGGCCATTTTAGTTCATCAGTTCACCTATAGCACATGTGTTTGGACTGAGGGGGACTCCGGAGCACCCGGAGGAAACCCACGCCAACATGAGAACATGCAAACTCCACACAGAAATGCCAACTGACCCAGCTGAGGCTCGAACCAGCGACCTTCTTGCTGTGAGGCTAAAGTGCTAACCACTGAGCCACCGTACCGCCGTATGACAGTTGTGTTAATAATACTTTCATCTATTTACGTTTTAGATACAATATTATTTGAGTTTTGGATTTATTATTTTAAAGTACAAAATAAAGCACTTTTCTTTTTACATTTTTTATATTTTGTTTTCGGCAACGCAGTAGGTAGTGCTGTCGCCTCACAGCAAGAAGGTCGCTGGTTCAAACCTCGGGTCAGTTGGTATTTCTGTGTGGAGTTTGCATGTTCTCCCTGCCTTTGCGTGGGTTTCCTCCGGGTGCTCCGGTTTCCCCCACAGTCCAAAGGCATGTGGTACAGGGGAATTGGGTAGGCTAAATTGTCCATAGTGTATGAGTGTGTGTGTTGCGTATGGGTTGCGGAATGTGCTGGATAAATTGGCGGTTCATTCCGCTGTGGCGAGCCCGGATTAATAAAGGGACTAAGCCGACAAGAAAATAAATGAATGAGTATTTTGTTTTCATTTGTTAGTAAAACTTTTTGTTGTTGTTGTGTTTTTTACGTTTTTACTCTTTTTTTTTTCTCACTTTAAATTCAGTTTTATTAAAATCATTAAAAAATGTTTTTCCATTTACTTTATGCAAGATATTTTAGATTTAGTCAAAGAAGTTAGTCTACAAAATTAGTTACGTATTTTTATATTTATTTTCCATTCTAGTAATTATTTTTCAGCTTTTTTTCATTTATTATTCATTAAAAAAACATTTTCACTATTTAAGTATATTTTCTATTAATTTTAATTTTCAAATATTGTAGCTTGTCAAGTTAAACTAAATAAAAATAGGGAAAAGACATTACAATTTTTTGTTAATAGTTTATTAATAGTAAATCAATAATTATTTATTTTGTTTTAAATCTAGAATTTTATTTTCATTTTTGTAATCTATAAAAGTAGCTTGAGATTTTTATCCTTGACACTTTCTTAATCCAGTCAATAATGAATACTGAAACAGAATAAAATCAATCCTTTCTGAAACATGCTTGTTTTCACACTATATCCACATTCGCAGAACTTATTTTTGCATAACATCCAATATCTCTGTTCTTTTTTAGTTATTTTAGCTCAAGTTAAACTATAAGTAAATCAGCCAAACACAAAAATAAAATACATTTTTAAATAATTAAAAAATAATAATTTTTTATTTTAGTAAAATATTTGGTCATTTTAATGTGTTTTCGGATATACATTAATAATTTTTGCCTCTAATTAGCACATTTCCTTTATAAAATGTCAATATATTTGCCATTAAGTTTGGGTTTTAACTATGTTAGTTTAAGTTAAATTAATTAGGAATTTACTTTGTATTAGTTTAGTCCTGTTAACATTTAATTTATTTCAGTTGTATGATTTTATTTTAAATGTTTATCACCTATTAAATTACCTTCAAATCTTTTATAGTTCATAATTCAGTCATTAATGAAGACAGAAATAAAACTCAACCCTTCCCAAAGCATGTTTGTTTCCACACTATATCCAAATCTCCTTGTTCCCCCCCTAAAAACCTTTATCTCTGCATGTTTTCAAGTATACCCCATAATAGTGCTCTCTGGACTGCTGTCCAGCTGTAGGTTTGAGTTCAGCACAAACCTCTCAAACCACTGAACTGATCCCAGGATGCATCGCAGAAGTTTCAGCAGTGATGTGTGTGTTTCTCACGGGTTGTGCAAGCAGTGTGTGTTTGTCTGCTGTGTCTCCATGTGCTCTAGCATCTCCCGAATGATGGCTCGGAGCGCTCGGGCCAGATCCTCCGCGCTGTACGGTTTATCCAGAGGAGGAACATGAACAAACGCCGACCGGCCCTCGCCCACAAACAGAGACATGTAGTAGGTGTAGTCACACAGATACCTGCGCGGAGGACGGAGAGTGTGTTAATGATAAACGCACAAACATGCTCCGTACAACAATTGCACAAAGCCAGATAGAGTTTCACCCAGGGTATTAAGCATTTATTTTGAGTTGGGCTCAAGAAGATGAGCTCGTTTTGATCAGGTTTTAATGGTAACTTAAAAGGTCACGAAACACCAAAACACATTTGTTGAGATGCTGACAGTCATATATGTGTCCCACGTTGCTTAAAGAGCCCATCTTATGAGTTTTTGAAAATGCCCTTCCATGTAGTGTGTAACTCAGCTCTAAGTGAAGTGAAGTATCCAGCTAAGACTTAAATCTGTAAGTGTACAGTGTTTAAAACTGTTGATTCATCTATAAAAGAGTCGACTCATAGTGCTTCAAACGAGTCATCTTGATAACGAGTCATTAGGGGTCCGTTCTTCGTACGTGGATTACTCAGTTAGCTGGGTTTGGATATTGACGATTTGACACGATCCAGGATCGTTTCGTTCTTCAAAGCTGATCCGAGAGTTGTTGTCATAGCAACAGTTCTGCTAGCTCAAACCGGATCGGGAGCAGGTTCAATTCATATAAACAGGATTAGATCGGCTCAGTTCAAGCAAAGATAATACAGAAAGTGTGTTCTGAATTCTGATATTTTCTTACAGTAGTAGTTATATACACTTGGGAAAATAGTACTTATTTTTTAACTATATATATATAAAGTTATAGTTATTAATAAAATAAATAAAGTTATACATATTAATAAAACGTATGCAATCTGCACTCTCGAAATGAAAGTACAAAGACTGCCACCTGGTGGTGCAAAGAGAAAACTTATTGATATGAACTTTTTAGATCGCTTTAGTACAAATTGTGTATAATAGAAATGCACAATATGTGACTTTTTTAAAAGCAATAATACATTAATGCAGTCATAAACATGTTTTGATAGTTAATATGCCGGTGATTTGATGCTTTACAAAAGTTGCAGACGCCTTTACCAATATGAAAATGCTTTTGTAAACAACCAGTTATTCTTTACACCGATTAAAAACCGGTTACTATAATAAAGAAAATATTTTCTAAATGTAGAATTAAATACACTGATTTGCATTGAAATACATGATGAATACTCTTGACACATGAAAGTGTAAAGCCTGCAGCTCCCAACAAATGTGGAAGGTTATTGCGTGTCATATTTAACAAGCCGTTTACTGCTAATTTGATGTAATTTTGCTCACATGGATAATTGAATATTAATCAGATGATGTCATTACGCTGCTGTGCCGTCAGCCAATCGTTGCATTGCTGATCATGACTTCGAGGATCGATAGATCTGTCCTTCACAACACACGCAGCGATCTCAGATCAGTTCATCCAGACATTCTAATCTGATTCGCGAACTCGTTTGAAGAACCAAATTAGCGAGAGATCAGTTATCAAGATTAAAAGATCCGGGATCTGCCAAATCATCTTAGATCATTTAAGCGAGGTACGAAGAACAGACCCTAGGTGTTTCGCCATGACGTGATAACGAAACCAAGTAGTTGCACGCGCAAATCCAGGAGATTTGAAACCTGCGGCCCCGCCCTCTAACACAGGAAAAGCCACACACACACACACACACACACACACACACACACACACAAACACAAACACAAACACACACACACACACACACACAAACACACACACACACACACACACACGCAGGTCAAATGAAGTGGCTATATGCAGATGGATATTATTGAGTCTCGACCCAAAGATGAAACCTCAGCATTATAGCCAATCCTTGAGCAGTTTGAGTGCTTCTGGAAACGACATGCTGATTGGTTAACATATTAATATCATGCGCACAAGAACATACTCTGAATAAAATTCTAAATAAATTAACAGATAAAAATTGCAGCTATTTGCGATTTAGAAATTGCGTGTGCTTAAGTTGCGATGTTTTTGCGATTGCGATTAATTGCACAGCCCTATTATGTTCCTGTAAGAAAACATTGCAAATAACTTGAAATCCGGCGACCGCAATTATCAAACCGTTGGGAACAACTGTGGTCAAAACCAAAGTTCACAGTGAGTGTGTTCTCCTGGACTTCTACATTCTGATTTCCTGCTGCCGAACCGCGTCATAGCTCAATACCATAAAGTTAACTTGATTTCAACTCTCCTTGACTCCCACACAGGCAAAGACGCGCCATCCTGCTCCTTGCCATGCACTTATCACCGCAGGCTTCCATTGAAAACCAATGACTTCCAGCTACTTTGACGCTTCCGCCGCTTTCGGTGTGATCGTACAGTAAGTCTTGTTTTTAAATCTGCCACTATGCAGACAAATAGGCATTTGTAGCTCCGCCCTCTTCTGAAAAGAGCTCAATCTCATTTGAATTTAAAGCAACAGTTACCAAAATTCCACAATTAGGATGAAAGCCAAAAAGGGTCAGTTTCAGAGAGTTAGAAAACATTATTTATGTGGTATCTTGAGCTGACACACACACACACACACAAACAAAAACACAAACACGCTGGTCAAATGAAGTGGCTATATGCAGATGGATATTATTGAGTCTCGACCCAAAGATGAAACCTCAGCATTATAGCCGATCCTTGAGCAGTTTGAGTGCTTCTGGAAACGACATGCTGATTGGTTAACATATTAATATCATGCGCACAAGAAAATATTCTGAATATAATTCTAAATAAATTAACAGATAAAAATTGCAGCTATTTGCGATTTAGAAATTGCGTGTGCTTAAGTTGCGATGTTTTTGCGATTGCGATTAATTGCACAGCCCTATTATGTTCCTGTAAGAAAACATTGCAAATAACTTGAAATCCGGCGACCGCAATAATCAAACCGTTGGGAACAACTGTGGTCAAAACCAAAGTTCACAGTGAGTGTGTTCTCCTGGACTTCTACATTCTGATTTCCTGCTGCCGAACCGCATCATAGCTCAATACCATAAAGTTAACTTGATTTCAACTCTCCTTGACCATTGAAAACGAATGACTTCCAGCTACTTTGACGCTCCCGCCCTTTTCGATGTGATCGTACAGTAAGTCTTGTTTTTAAAACTGCCACTATGCTGACAAATATGCATTTGTAGCTCCGCCCTCTTCTGAAAAGAGCTCAATCGCATTTGAATTTAAAGCAACAGTTACCAAAATTCCACAATTAGGATGAAAGCCAAAAAGGGTCAGTTTCAGAGAGTTAGAAAACATTATTTGTGTGGTATTTTGAGCTGACACACACACACACACAAACAAAAACACAAACACGCCGGTCAAATGAAGTGGCTATATGCAGATGGATATTATTGAGTCTCGACCCAAAGATGAAACCTCAGCATTATAGCCGATCCTTGAGCAGTTTGAGTGCTTCTGGAAACGACATGCTGATTGGTTAACATATTAATATCATGCGCACAAGAACATACTCTGAATAAAATTCTAAATAAATTAACAGATCAAAATTGCAGCTATTTGCGATTTAGAAATTGCGTGTGCTTAAGTTGCGATGTTTTTGCGATTGCGATTAATTGCACAGCCCTATTATGTTCCTGTAAGAAAACATTGCAAATAACTTGAAATTCGGCGACCGCAATAATCAAACCGTTGGGAACAACTGTGGTCAAAACCAAAGTTCACAGTGAGTGTGTTCTCCTGGACTTCTACATTCTGATTTCCTGCCGCCGAACCGCGTCATAGCTCAATACCATAAAGTTACCTTGATTTCAACTCTCCTTGACCATTGAAAACGAATGACTTCCAGCTACTTTGACGCTCCCGCCGCTTTCGGTGTGATCGTACAGTAAGTCTTGTTTTTAAATCTGCCACTATGCAGACAAATAGGCATTTGTAGCTCCGCCCTCTTCTGAAAAAAGCTCAATCTCATTTAAATTTAAAGCAACAGTTACCAAAATTCCACAGTTAGGATCAAACCCTAAAAGGGTCAGTTTCAGAGAGTTAGAAAACATTATCTGTGTGGTATTTTGTAAAAAGGGGCATAATAGCCCCCATTTAAAGCAGAATGGTTTTATTTAACTTTTTATTTTATTTTATTAAAATATCTAACAGCTGTTTATTTTTGTATGATCATTATAAATAAATATATGAATAAGTGTTTTTTTTTCTAGTTGTTTAAAAGGTGTATGCTAGGTCATGAACGAAAACTACATTTTTTCCTGCATGTTAGCACAGCAAAGCAAAGCGTTTATACCTGCCGGCGTCCTTCGACACAGACACAGAGACTCCGAGGCCGGAGGAGTTGACTCTCTTGCAGACCATGTCCATGTCTATGACTGAATGAATGCAGTCTGGTCCTCCATCCACACAGCAGCGGGACACGGGACAGAACATGCAGTTGTCCATCCGCATGTAGCCCTGGTTATGACCACACTGCTCCAGTGTCACTGTGGTCGCCATCCCGGACACACCCACGTGGACCACTAACTAAAAAGCAAAGACAGAAAATAAAAGTATACTTACAGCTGAAGACAAAACAATTACTTAAAAAGAATTCAAATGTTTAGAGCAAAATTCAGTTTTACACAGTCATAACATACACAAAAGTCTTGTCGTCAATGCAAGTTTTAGGAACAACAAATCATAACTTGACTTCTAGTTGATTGTTTGGTATCAGAAGTGGCTTAAATGAAAGGCCTCTAGATTACACTTATTTGACCAACATTTGGATTGATTTATTTAGGACAGTAAGGTCTGACTTTTCTTAGACTAAAGTCTCGTCACTGAACAGAAATAATGTCCAGTATAGAAGATAAAGTCCTGCTGCAGTGGAGACAGAATGAATATTGTGTCTGACTCCATCATGAGCTTGGAGGACTGCATCCATACATCTCTGACATGCCTCAAATCACTGATTAATAAAGTCATCTGAAATGAAGAAGAAAGCATTCTTGCAGGACTCCCAGAGCTCATCAAGACTCTTTCGGTTCATCTTTAACCCCTCCTCCTTCATGTTACCTCAGACATGCTCAATAATGTTCATGTCTGGTGACTGGGCTGGCCAATCCTGGAGCATCTTGACCTTCTTTGCTTTCAGGAGCTTTGATGTGGAGGCTGAAGAATGAGAAGGAGCGCTATCCTGCTGGAGAATTGTCCCTCTCCTGTGGTTTGTAATGTAATAGGCAGCACAAATGTCTTGATACCTCAGGCTGTTGATGTTGATCATCCACTCTGCAGATCTCTCCATACTGAATGTAACCCCAAACCATGATTTTTCCTTCACCAAACTTGACTGATTTCTAGGAGAATCTTGGGTCCATGTGGGTTCCAGTAGGTCTTCTGCAGTATTTGTGATGATTGGGATGCAGATCAACAGATGATTCATGGGGGAAAAAAAAAAAATATATATATATATATATATATATATATATATATATATATATATATATCGACCTTCTGCCACTTTTCTAAACGATCAACCAGAAGTCAAGTTATTATTTATTGCTCTTACAACTGGGATCGACAACAAGACTTTTGTCAAGTAGAGTAGTCAGTATGGTTAAAAAAAAAACATTAATGATTTATAGTAAACACTTCATAGGATATTTTCATGTGGGTGTCTGACACCCAAAATAGATATGTTAGCAGATATCGCAGCCTCTGTTACTTTTTAACCTTGCACTTTTTTGTTAACATTTATTATTATTGTTTAGGATATGCAGTTTCACGTTCTGATTCCAATGCCTGAATATTAAATTGTTAAAATGACTATAATTGAATAAAATATTCTAAACAATAAAATATTATGCATTCTTTGAAAGAGTGTACTTGCATTGTGATGATATTAATTGTCATTCTGTCATTAATAAGTGGCAAAAAATGGTCTTAAAATGACAATAGCCCCTTTCACACATACAATGATGTGGAGGCTGAAGTATGAGCAGGAGCGCTATCCTGCTGGAGAATTGTCCCTCTCCTGTGGTTTGTAATGTAATGGGCAGCACAAATGTCTTGATATCTCAGGCTGTTGATGTTGATCATCCACTCTGCAGATGATCTCTCCATACTGATTGTAACCCCAAACCATGATTATTCCTTCAGCAAACTTGACTGATTTCTCTAAGAATCTTGAGTTCATGCTGGTTCCAGTAGGTCTTTTGCAGTATTTGTGATGATTGGGATGCAGATCAACAGATGATTCATGGAAAGAATCCCACCTTCTGCCACTTTTCCAATTCATCAACAAGCAATCAAGTCATTATTTGTTGCTCTTACAACTGGGATCCACGACAAGCCTTTTGTCAGGTAGTGTAGCATATACACTTGAATAATTTTAATAACTGTAACTTAAAGGGATATGTCACCAAAAATTTAAATTACTCACATTATTTATTCACCCTCAAGTACAATTTTAGAGGAGGGCTAATAACTCTTTATTACATGAATAGTTAAGCTGATTATATATTCTAAATTAATAATGTTTAAAGAAGTCCTCTTCGGTCTCCAAGACTACACTTATTGGCTCAAAATACAGTACACATACTATGCTATTACAGTATTTATCATAACACACTTTGTAATTAATAACTGACAACAGCCAGTTGGTGGCGATCCTTCAGTGTGCATTATTGTGTAATCAGGGGTTCTTAATCTTTTTCCAAAGTCAAATTTAAGCACTTTCTAGGGGCATTTGTTAACCTTTCCAGCAATTAACAAATGTCAAAGAATATGTTTACATACACTGACCGGCCACGTTATTAGGTATACCAAACTTGTACCAGGTTGGACGCCTTTTGCCTTCAGAACTGCCTTAACCCTTTGTGGCATAAATTCAACAAGGTACTGTAAATATTCCTGAGAGATTTTCCTCCATATTGACATGATAGTATCACGCAGTTGCTGCACATTTGTAAGCTGCACATGCATAATGTGAATCTCCCGTTCCACCACATCCCAAAGGTGCTCTACTGGATTGAGAGCTGGTGACTGTGGAGGCCATTTGAGTACAGTGAACTCATTGTCATGTTCAAGAAACCAGTCTGAGATGATTCACGCTTTATGACATGGTGCATTATCCTGCTGGAGATGTGGTCATAAAGGAATGGACATGATCAGCAACAATACTTAGGTGGACATGATGCTCAGTTGGTACTAATGGGCCCAAAGTGTGCCAAGAAAATATCCCCCCACACCATTACACCACCACACCATTACACCACCACCACCACCAGCCTGAACCATTGATACAATGAAGGATGGATCCATGCTTTCATGTTGCTGACGCCAAATTCTGACCCGACCATCTGAATGTGGCAGCAGAAATGGAGACTCATCAGAGCAGGCAACATTTCTCCAATCTTCTATTGTCCAGTTTTGGTGAGCCTGTGTGAATTGTAGCCTCAGTTTCCTGTTCTTAGCTGACAGGAGCGGCACCCGGTGTGTTCTTCTGCTGCTGTAGCCCATCTGCCTCAAGGTTGGACGTGTTGTGTGTTCAGAGATGCTCTTCTGCAGACCTCGGTTGTAGCGAGTGCTTATTTGAGTTACTGTTGCCTTTCTATCAGCTGGAACCAGTCTGGCCATTCTCCTCTGACCTCTGGCATCAACAAGACATTTGCGCCCACAGAACTGCCGCTCACTGGATATTTCCTCTTGTTTAGACCATTCTCTGCAAACACTAAAGATGGTTGTACGTGAAAATCTCAGTAGATCAGCAGTTTCTGAAATACTCAGATCAGCCCGTCTGGCACCAACAACCACGTTCAAAGTCACCTTTCAGCAGATCGTCTTGACCATGTCTACATGCCTAAATGCATTGAGTTGCTGCCATGTGATTGACTGATTAGAAATTTGTGTTAACGAGAAGTTGGACAGGTGTACCTAATAAAGTGGCCGGTAAGTGTGCATATCCATATTTCAACACATTATATTAAAACTTTTTGTTAGAATACTAAACAATATCAGAGGGAAAATTTTTAATAGCATGTTTGCCCCAAGTTCAAGCTGAATTACTGTCATTTACTCTGTTAAATGTCATTTGCTCACATCTTAAATGTGTCATTTTTCCCTTTAAATCAAGCTAGGGAATTTTTTTTTTAATAATTACTATTATTTATTTAATAACAAAATTTGATCGCAATAATTACAATTCCAATTTCAAGCTGTTTCAAGCACCTTATCCAACAATTTTAAACCTGTAAAATTCTAAATTAAAAATCAAGCATTTTGAAGGATGTCCAGCAACCGTGCCAACCATGTCTAATAATTCAATGGGCCGGATTCAATTATTCTCTCACACTCTGGTTCCTACAGCTAAATCCACTGTTCAGATGTTGTATTTGAGACATTTGTGAGTTTTTTGTCGTCATACTGCTCCTGTGTAGCCCTAGTTTCTCACACATCTCCTCCAAAGCCTTCTGTTGTGTTTTGATGTAATTTCCAACAGTGAAATAACTAAAATCATTCAGCGTAGTGATATGGAGCTGTAATGCGCTCAAAACCTGCCGGAACTATTTCAGCTGAGCTAAATTAGTAAATTTAATGGTACAAATAAATTAATTGTATTTTTTATAATCACACTTGTTTCCCAGAGATGGTTGCGGCTGGAAGGGCATCCGCTGCGTAAAAACGTGCTGGATAAGTTGGCGGTTCATTCCGCTGTGGTGACCCGAGATCAATAAAGGGACTAAGCCGACAAGAAAATGAATGAATGAATAATCACACTTGATTAAAACAGTCAGCAGAAACACATTGGCTGTGTCCGAAACAGCATACTTCCATACTATACAGTATGCTAAAATCAGTATGCGCGCCGAGTAGTATGTCCGAATTCACAGAATTCGAAAATTAGTAGGCGAGAAGTACCCAGATAACTTACTACTTCCGGTGAGATTCTTGAGTGCGCATCCCATGCATGCTGCGCTATTTCATGATGCCCCGCGAGCGAATTCATGAATGGGAGTAAAGCGACGCAAATTACACAAGTAGGGTACGTGACTATGTCAAAATGGCGGATGTAGTACGTCCGAATTCCATTCATACTTTTCACATTCATACTGTATAGAACGTACTTTTCTAACGGCCGAGTAGTACGTATAAATTCAAATGCAGTACCTACTGAGTAGTAGGCGGTTTCGGACGCAGCCTTTGACATTCACTTGACATGAAAATAGCCAGCCAATCAGAATCAAGCATTCCGTAGTGTTATTTCAAACTATTTGCTCATATCATGAATGAACAGGCAGAATCAGCATCAGTATCGTTACGCTACTTGTGGAAGATGATCTTTCCATAGAGAAGGCAGGAGATTCTGGACTGCTTGATATTCCACAGGAACTTCAGCAACATGGAGGTTTATATCATCGCCCAAACCCAGTTTCTCCAGCTCCTGACAGAATGATATACAGCAGAAGAAAGTATTAGGGCTGCATGATATACAGGGTGGGCCATTTATTGTGGCACATTAGTATATGTGAGGGGGCAAACTTTTACAGGGTGGGTGGTGACCATGGTGGCCATTTTAAAGTCGGCCATCTTGGATCCAACTTTTGTTTTTTCAAAAGGAAGAGTGTCATGTGACACATCAAACTGATTGGGAATTTCACAAGAAAAACAATGGTGTGCTTGGTTTAAAATGGTTTTGAATGGCTCCCAAGGTCTCCCGATCTGACTCCCTTAGACTTTTATCTTTGGGGTCATCTGAAGGCAATTGCCTATGGTGTGAAGATACAAGATGTGCAGCACCTGAAACTACGGATACTGGAAGCCTGTGCTGGCATTTCTCCTGCGGTGTTGCTATCAGTGTGTGAAGAGTGGGAGAAGAGGGTTGCGTTGACAATCCAACACAATGGGCAACATATTGAACACATTTTATAAGTGAGAAGTCAGAAACTTGTAAATAACTCAGGAAATAATAAAGTTATGTTAAAACCAAGCACACCATTGTTTTTCTTGTGAAATTCCCAATCAGTTTGATGTGTCACATGACACTCTTCCTATTGAAAAAAAACAAAAGTTAAAAAGTTGCTGCCCTCATAGCAGCAAACTCCAATCAGAAAAAAGATATCATTAAAAAGGGAGGATCAAATCATGTTAAATATCATACCTGTACAGCCACCCAACTGGCATTAACAGTATGTTCACCAAATGGCTCGAAACCTACAAATAAAGAGAAACACACTCATATGACAGATGAAATATCCAGTATTTAGTTAAACATACACATAGTAGGGGAATTAAGTATTGGCAGGTTAAAGACGCCTCTCATATGGAGAATGAGGTCTCATGCATTGCTCAGGTGTGAGTTTCTCACAAACTTCAACAGAATGTCTAAATCTTGATGATTCTGTGGGTCTCGTCTATATCAGATCTGAGCTTTATCTTGTATTGTCTACTGGATTGAGATCAGGTGATTGGCTGGGCCATTCTACAGCTTGATTGTCTTTCTCTGAAAGCATCTGAGAGTCTCCTTGCCTGTGTTTTGGATCATTGTCTTGCTGAAATGTCCACCCTGGGTTTATCTTCATCGTCCTGCTAATGTAGATGTTGGACTGAAGCAGCTGATGTTCATTTACACTAAGGAAGGGCTGAGGCTTGCTGAAGAACTACTGAGAGATTTCAGTTGCTGTTTGGGCTTTCACTGCTCAAACACACCTCTCTTTCTTCTTCACATGTTCAATACTTTTTTCCCAGTGTCAATTAATTTTATTACATAACTTAGTTAGTAAATTAATTACCTTAATAATATGTATTTCCTTTTTTTCTATTAAAATCTGGTGAAAATTTCAAGGCACCTTTACAAATATATTTTCTGAAAAACATTTTGACGTGTAGCTTATTTTCCCCACTGTGTGTCTATGTTATGACTTTACTTGACAGGCAGCTGTGTGATAAGATGTAATAAACCCCCTCAGACTCCTCGGCTTTAGCTACATTATCATGCGCTTTATAGCTTTTGCACCCTTCGAAGTTAACAAGCTGCAGTCAGCAAAATCCAAACGCAGCAGTTCAGAGTCTACAATCTGATCATGCTTGAAACTGGATGTAATAAGTAACTCTAGCGCTTGAGTTCAGATCAGATGTTGCAATAAACAACAGTACAAACGCTATAATGATGAATGTGCTAAATGAAGATCTTAATAAATCTAAGGATGCATTTCTACGGATGAATTAATAAATTTAAGCATTGTAATTTATATGCATTTAATTTTTATATTAGCATATTAGTATTTTATTACTATATTATATTTATTGGCAGTACCACAATATAGTCACACTGTAATTATTTCGCACATACTCGCACTTTTAGTATAGTATTGTAGTATTTTACGGCATTAGTAATTCATTAATACGGTTTATTATTTATTGGCAGTACCACAATATAGTCATTCTATAATTATTTCACACAATGGCACATGTGTATTTATGTTTGTATTAATAAATCATAAACTCCACGTTAAATTATCACGTAACTAAAACATTTTGGGGTTTTTATACTAAATTTAATGAAAATATGAGATGAAATAACTTTAACCCCTAAACTGGCATCATCCCACCAACACTGACTAATCATTACCAACTACAGTTAAAGTCAAACTTATTAGCCTCGCTTTGATTTTATTTTTCTGTTTTAAATATTTCCCAAATGATGTTTAACAGAGCAAGGAAATTTTCACAGTATGTCTGATAATATTTTTTCCTCTGGAGAAAGTATTATTTGCTTTATTTAGGCTAGAATAAAAGCAGTTTTTAAATTTTTTAAACACCATTTCAAGTCACAATTATTATCCCCTTTAAGCTATAACTTTTTCCGATAGTCTACAGAACAATCCATCATTATACAATAACTTGCCTAATTACCCTAACCTGCCTAGTTACACTAATTAACCTAGCTAAGCCTTTAAATGTCACTTTAAGCTGTATAGAAGTGTCTTAAAGAATATCTAGTCAAATATTATTTACTGTCATCATGACAAAGATAAAATAAATCAATTATTAGAAATGAGTTATTAAAGCTATTATGTTTAGAAATGTGTTGAAGAAATTGACAGAATTTGGGAACAAAATAAACAGGGGGGCTAATAATTCAGGGGGCTAATAATTCTGACTTCCACTGTATATATTTTGGAATAGTCTATAATTTTTAAATGCATATTTTACGACAATTTTTTGTTAGGTTATGTTATGTTGGAAGAGTAATAGATTAAAACACACTTAATGTCACCCTACAACCTGTAGGACCTTTTACGCTTACGTTTTTAAACTGTAATATTGTAGTCTAAACCTAAAGCAATGATGTTTAACTGTATATAATTTGAAAGCTTAAAATTAAGATTTATATTAGATTTTCCATATATGGTGAGAGATTTTTGATAGATATTACTGAGCAACAGTTATTAATATGCAACTTAACAGAGATGTAAAGCATACTTTGCTACAGCAATCCACATGTAAAATATCTTAAATCTAAGTGCTTTATGGAGAAAATAAAAACTAAATAAACACCAGACGTGTTCAATACAAACTTTAAGCTCATGTTAGTTTTCCAACAAACGTGAAAACATAGTATCTCAATAATAAATGATAAAATAAGACAAATATCATGTCAAAAAAATACAGAGTTAAAGTTGGGTTTTTTATTCACACATTCGTTATGTGAAAGCTTATAACACGCTCCATATATTGTTTACATGGTACTTTTAATATTTGGTCTGAAATCACATGTAACGATGACTTCAAATCAACATTAGCACTATTTAATTGACTGTGAACAATGTTGTACTTTGATAGTCATTAGTTGCTAATATGATTTCACTATGTAGAATTTTCAAAGAATATTTTTCTGAAATTACATTATTAAGGAGAAAGTCAGAATGTGCGAATATAAAACCAACTTTACCTTAATAAATACACCCAGACAGTAATTACACGAAATAATACACAATACTAAAACGACAGTACTTTCCCATACTTTTAAATAACGCTGGTATTTCGGGTATTTCAGATTTTTTTGTCTTTTGATTGTTCCCAAAAGTCTTTTGTTTTAATATTGATATTTTTGCAAGTGTGTTGTTGTGAAAACAAAATATAAAGCATTTAATATATATTTTAACCAAAATCAGGAATCTTGCTTTGGCGATTAACTTAAAATATCTTAAATCTAAGTGCTTTATGGAGAAAATAAAAACTAAATAAACACCAGACGTGTTCAATACAAACTTTAAGCTCATGTTAGTTTTCCAACAAACGTGAAAACATAGTATCTCAATAATAAATGCTAAAATAAGACAAATATGCAAAAAAAATACATCATTGATGTAAAATTGGGTTTTATATTCACACATTCGTTATGTGACAGCTTATAACACGCTCCATATATTGTTTACATGGTACTTTTAATATTTGGTCTGAAATCACATGTAACGATGACTTCAAAACAAAATTAACACTGTTTAATTGACTGTGAACAATGTTGTACTTTGATAGTCATTAGTTGCTAATTTGATTTCACTATGTAGAATTTTCAAAGAATACTTTTCTGAAATTACATTATTAAGGAGAAAGTCAGAATGTGCGAATATAAAACCAACTTTACCTTAATAAATACACCCAGAAAGTAATTACACTAAATAAAACACAATAGTAAAACGACAGTACTTTCCCATACTTTTAAATAACGCTGGTATTTCGGGTATTTCTGATTTTTTTTGTCTTTTGATTGTTCCCAAAAGTCTTTTGTTTTAATATTGATATTTTTGCAAGTGTGTTGTTGTGAAAACTAAATATAAAGCATTTAATATATATTTTAACCAAAATCAGGAATCTTGCTTTGGCGATTAACTTAAAATATCTTAAATCTAAGTGCTTTATGGAGAAAATAAAAACTAAATAAACACCAGACGTGTTCAATACAAACTTTAAGCTCATGTTAGTTTTCCAACAAACGTGAAAACATAGTATCTCAATAATAAATGCTAAAATAAGACAAATATGCAAAAAAAAAATACATCATTGATGTAAAATTGGGTTTTATATTCACACATTCGTTATGTGACAGCTTATAACACGCTCCATATATTGTGGTACTTTTAATATTTGGTCTGAAATCACATGTAACGATGACTTCAAATCAACATTAGCACTGTTTAATTGACTGTGAACAATGTTGTACTTTGATAGTCATTAGTTGCTAATATGATTTCACTATGTAGAATTTTCAAAGAATACTTTTCTGAAATTACATTATTAAGGAGAAAGTCAGAATGTGCGAATATAAAACCAACTTTACCTTAATAAATACACCCAGACAGTAATTACACGAAATAATACACAATACTAAAACGACAGTACTTTCCCATACTTTTAAATAACGCTGGTATTTCGGGTATTTCTGATTTTTTTTTTGTCTTTTGATTGTTCCCAAAAGTCTTTTGTTTTAATATTGATCTTTTTGTAAGTGTGTTGTTGTGAAAACTAAATAAAAAGCATTTAATATATATTTTAACCAAAATCAGGAATCTTGCTTTGGCGATTAACTTAAAATATCTTAAATCTAAGTGCTTTATGGAGAAAATAAAAACTAAATAAACACCAGACGTGTTCAATACAAACTTTAAGCTCAAGTTAGTTTTCCAACAAACGTGAAAACATAGTATCTCAATAATAAATGCTAAAATAAGACAAATATGCAAAAAAAAAAATACATCATTGATGTAAAATTGGGTTTTATATTCACAAATTCGTTATGTGACAGCTTATAACACGCTCCATATATTGTTTACATGGTACTTTTAATATTTGGTCTGAAATCACATGTAACGATGACTTCAAAACAAAATTAACACTGTTTAATTGACAGTGAACAATGTTGTACCTTGATAGTCTGAATGTGTGAATATAAAACCAACTTTACCTCAATAAATACACGCAGAAAGTAATTACACGAAATAATACACAATGTACTAACACGCCAGTACTTTCCCATACTTTCGAATAACGCTGGTATTTCGGGTATTTCAGGTTTTTAGTCTTTTATTTGTTCCCAAATGTATTTTCGTTTAATATTGATCTTTTTTTGTGTGTGTTGTTGTTGTGAAATCGATACCAATAATAAGACTGACAGAAGCAGACTGAGGAAAAACTCTTAAAAAACTGACACAAGACTCACACGAGCGTCGAAAAACACTCACCGGTCACGACAACCGTCTTCCTCTGGTCCATGACTGAAAAACCAAAGAGTTTCGTTCAAGAATAAAAGAAAAAATAATGATAATCTGAGGAGATGTTCAATAACTGGCATAAACACACATCATCATCATGTTCCAGGACTCTTCCTCTCCTCTCTCCGGCTGAACTGAGATCAGCGCTGACGGTGAAGAACAGCGTCATCTGTCGCTCCGGAGTCATTTAATCATTACCAAATTCATAAATACCATGAAATCGTCGTTTTATATACACTCACAGGCCACTATATTAGGCACACCTTACTAGTAGCGGGTCGGACGCATTCTTGTCTTTAGAACTTGCTTAATCCTAAATGGCATAGATTCAACAAGTTACTGGAAATAAATATTCCTCAGAGATTTTGCTCCATATTGACAGGAAAGCATCACACAGTTGCTGCAGATTTGTCGGCTGCACATCCATGATGTGAATCTCCCGTTCCACCACATCCCAAAGGTGCTCTATTGGATCGAGAGCTGGTGACTGTGGAGGCCATTTGAGTACAGTGAACTCATTGTCATGTTCAAGAAACCAGTCTGAGATGATTCACGCTTTATGACATGGTGTGTTATCCTGCTGGAAGTAGAACATCAGAAGATGAGTACACTGTGCTCATAAAGGGATGGACATGGTCAGCAACAATACTTAGGTAGGCGTTGACACGATGCTCAACTGGTACTTATGAGCCTAAAGTGAGCCAAGAAAATATTTCCCACACTATTACACCACCACCACCCGCCTGAACCGTTGGTGCAATGTAGGATGAATCCATGCTTTCATGTTGTTGATGCCAAATTCTGACCCGACCATCTGAATGTGTCAGCAGAAATGGAGACTCATCAGAGCAGGCAACATTTCTCCAATCTTCTATTGTCCAGTTTTGGTGAGTCTGTGTGAATTGTAGCCTCAGTTTCCTGTTCTTAGCTGACAGGAGCGGCACCCGGTGTGCTCTTCTGCTGCTGTAGCCCATCTGCCTCAAGGTTGGACATGTTGTGTGTTCAGAGATGCTCTTCTGCAGACCTAAGTGCTTATTTGTGTTGCCTTTCTATCAGCTGGTACCAGTCTGGCCATTCTCCTCTGACATCAACAAGGAATTTGCGCCCACAGAACTGCCACTCACTGGATATTTCCTCTTGTTCAGACCATTCTCTGTACAATTAACATTTTCACCTGACGTCAGAACAGCAGAAGCCGTTACTAATTCACCAACATAACTTTAGAGCTAGTGTTTGAATGATTCTCTAGCGTAATGTCTAAAGTGACGACAAAATTGTGCTCACATTTCAAGATTATAAGTTTAAACACCATGAAATGACATCAGTCTAAAGAGATGTCCCAGTATTTCTCTGTTGCAATCGGGAGACCACAATAATATTATGGTGTAAATACAGCACTACAACATACAAGAGAGAGAGAGAGAGATCGACTTAGAAAGTATTTCCCAGGTGAAAAAATATATATAATTAAATGCAATTAAAATACACTTAAATACCCGCAAATACATTTTTAGTACATTGTTATTTTTTTGTGTTAAATAAACGTTTGATGGTTTTACAGTATAAATATACTAATTAAAAGTATGTTTGTACTTCAGTAGGACTTTAGTACACATGACAAAAGTATAACAAATTCCAGTAATACTTAAATTTTTAGTGTACTACAATAAAGTACACTACAGAAAAAACATCCAAAAGAGTTTTATTAGTGTGTTGTTCAAAAGTGTGCTTTAAATGCTTTAAACATTAGTTGATTTTTAGTACACTGTTTACATACTAATCCTAAGTTTAAAATAAGTTAATATATAAAAAATCTATTAGTAATGTATTGTAGTAGAAGTACATTTTCCCAAAAGTTGTACTTAAGTACACTTAATGTGAATGCAATATTATCACTAACACTTAAATTGATTTTGAGTGTGGTAATTTTAAGTTTACATTAAATTGACTTTATTAAAAATCTATTAGAAACGTATTGTAGTAGAAGTACATTTTCCCAAAACACTTTTAACACAGTATTTAGCACACTTTTTTTTTTTTTTACAATTTGTATATTCCTCTTAATATATTACTATTATAAATTAGTCATAAATATATTTAAATGTTTAAAAGTAGGGTTCAAGTGTATTTCTAGTTGTAAATACATATATATATATATATATATATATATATATATATATATTTAAAATACAGATATAGTATGTTAAAAGCACATTTTAGTTCAATTTCATGGTGTCTCAAAATAGCACAGTTGAGTACACTTAGATGGTATTAAGTTTATCTTAACATATACTTAATACTATCTTTTAGTACATTAAGTACAAAATTAGTGTGCGAAAATAGAGCACTTTTAGTACATTACTGAAAAGTGTACTAAGTATACTTAAAGTGCGTTTTAGTGCAGTTTTTTTTTACCTGGGTTTACCTGTTTAATAATGATCAGCTGTAGTTTGAAATTATGCTGTTTTTCTCTTAGGGCTTATCATGCGTTCTTTGTTGCCAACTTGTGGATGAGCATCGTCAACCGTCTTTGCTCTGCTCTGCTCATGGCTGTCTCTCAAAAACTATGAATATCTAAAATAGGCACTAGCCTTATAAATAAACTGCATAGTTGCAATCTAAGCAACTACATTCTCGCCTAAAAAAATGAATGTTCATGAAGACTGCAGAGTGATGCATACAATAATGACTTTAAGTAGTATAATTAAGTAGTTTGTGATGTATGTTAAAGTGTACCCCCTAAAAGTACAAGTGGCCCCTGCCCGGCCCCCCCAGTTACTCTGGTCTAGAACCGCCACCGACACACACACATTTTAAAAGTTTTCATTTTTATTAAAATATCCTGTGATGAATTATTCTGTACAAAATAAAAATGGCACAGAAGAATGACTGCCATTGAGATGAATGTTTCCCGCTGTGAACAATCACTGATCAATAAATCAATCAAACATGCGGGGACGTGGTTTATTGTGCTTCAGACGTGTGTGTGTGTGTGTGTGTGATGGAAACACCCATATGTGAGATCTGGTTCAGACCTGTTTATGTTCCTTAAACTCTGACTTCGCATCGTGTTTCTTCTTAATTAGCAGCGTTCCTGCAGGCCCTGCGCTGCTGTGTGTTATGAGTCATGCTGAATACTGGAGCAGTGTGTGTGCGTGAGTATGTGTGTGCATGTATGAGACCGAGAGAGAAGGAGATAGTATGTGTGTGCGATAGTGAGTGTGCTTTTGTGCGTGCGTGTTTGTATAAGAGAGAGAGAGAGAGAGAGATTGGGTGTGTAGTGTGGGTTTGTGTGTGTGTGTATATAAAAGAGGGAGAGAGAGAGAAAGAGAGAGATTGGGTGTAGTGTGGGTTTGTGTATAGGAGAGAGACAGCAAGAGAGAGAGAGAGAGAGAGAGAGAGAGAGAGAGAGAGAAAGAGAGAGAGACATTGGGTGTAGTGTGGGTTTGTGTATAGGAGAGAGACAACGAGAGAGAGAGAGAGAGAGAGAGAGAAAGAGAGACATTGGGTGTAGTGTGGGTTTGTGTATAGGAGATAGACAGCGAGAGAGAGAGAGAGAGAGAGAGAGAGAGAGAGATTGGGTGTGTAGTGTGGGTTTGTGTGTGTGTGTGTAAGAGAGAAAGAGAGATTGGGTGTGTAGTGAGTGAAAACATATGCTGGAAAAATTGGCGGTTCATTCCGCTGTGGCAAGCCCTGATGAATAAATGGACTAACCCGAAGCAAAATGAAGGAAATAATTAAGCATCCAATCAAATCCAGCAGTCACACAGAGACCGAAGGAAACGTACACTCTCAGAAATAAAGGTACAGGAGCTGTCACTGGGGCAGTACCTTTCCAAATGCATATTTGTACCCAAATAGTCCACAGTGGTACCTAAAAGGTCCATATTAGTACCTAAATGTATCTAAAAAGTACCTTGAGGTACCATTATGGACCCTTAAGGGACAAATATGTACCTCAAGCAGGGCCGGAGTGGGACTCCTTTTCAGCCCTGGAGTTTCAAGCCTTAGACCGGCCCACCTCAGTTCATGACTGACTATATTAAAATAACGTCATTTCCAATTCAGTTTCTAATTACACGATCGCGTATTTTTCAAGATAACAGCTGCTTTATAAGTTTAAATGTTCAAAAACCCAAACAGTATTATATGTCTTAACAATAAAAATAAAAATAAAAAATTAATCCTCTTAGATAGGTAAGCATCAAACTCGGGTCCTGCAGTGTGGCAACACATCGTGCTGACCAGTGGACCACAATGGCGCTAACGTTAAAATTATCTACTATTGACTACTTAATCTTTGTCTCCCCTTTCTAGATTTCTGATCAATTTATGTCAGATTTATTAATTTAGTGAATCATCTGATTTTCATTGAGCAGGTGTAATATTCATTAATATTAATTATTCGAATTCTTATATTAACTAAGGTGCTGCTGTTAGGGGTCGAATAATAGTTACGTCATCATTAACCTGCAGGCTGCATTTAGCTCATGGGGCTGCGAGAAAACAAATAAAAAGAGTGAAGTTGCGGCAAAATAATGAATAGAAAGAGTGAGGCTATGGTCAAAT
Organism: Danio rerio; assembly: GCF_052040795.2. Taxonomy (NCBI): domain Eukaryota; kingdom Metazoa; phylum Chordata; class Actinopteri; order Cypriniformes; family Danionidae; genus Danio; species Danio rerio. The sequence goes on along the minus strand of NC_141022.1, from coordinate 59,683,225 downwards.
AAATAAAAAAATAAAAAAAAGTGCGACTGCTGAGAGTGCAAGCAGCTAGGGACACCGGCCCTCGCGGACAAAAAACGGACCGGCCCACCGGGAATTCTCCCGGTCCTCCCGATTAGCCAATCCGGGCCTGACCTCAAGGTACTTTTTAGATACATTTGGGTACTAATATGGACCTTTTAGGTACCACTGTGGATTATTTGGGTACAAATATGCCTCTTTTAAAATGGTAGTGCACCAGTGACAGCTCCTGTGCCTTTATTTCTGAGTGTAGCGTATGTGTTTCAGCCTGAACATAACAGCGCTCATCCTGCTGTGTGGGACGACAGTCTGCTTTCCTCCTCAAAAACTGATGCTCTCTGTGTGTGTGTGTGTGTGTGTAAAATATACAAACTAAGTGCAAACATATACATCTCACAACATTATCTCACTAGTATATAACCAGTATACAATTAAAGTATAAACAGCTGCAAGGATAAAACAACAATAATAATAATACAAATCATTTAAATAATTAGCGTCAGTTCATATGCCTTTTCTGTTTCTAACGTCACGCAGTGTAGTACCCTATTGTTTTATCTCCTTAATAGCTGTAGCCCATTTCTTCCTTCCGCCCACTGGATCCTTTACCTGCCCCTGCGTCAGAGCCCGTGTCACTGTCGCCATGGCAACGGGTGATGCTGATGCTATTCTGTGATGCGGACGTCATCGTCGGCTCCCATTCTCACACGCGCCGCCTGCACAGATATTTATAGCAATCCTGCCGCTCGCCAAAGCAGCTGATTCAATTCACAAATTCAATTTGGCTTCAAAGCGTCGGCGCATCCCTCCAGATGAACATGTCTGAGGAGAGTTAGATCCTGCTGCCTTCAAAGATCTGATTAGGAGGTCTGTTATAATGGCACAGTGCTGTTTACAACAACAACAAAAACAACATAGTTGACTTAGTCCCTTATTCATCAGGGGGTCACCACTGTGGAATGAACTGGCAACTATTCCAGCATATGTTTTACACAGTGGATGCCTTTCCAGCCGCAACCCAGTACTGGGAAACACCCATACACACTCATATTCACACACTATGGCCAATTTTATTTCATACAATTCCCCTATAGCGCATGTGTTTGGACTGTGGGGGAAACCGGAGCAAACCCATGCCAACATGGGGAAAACATGCAAACTCCACACAGAAATGCCAACTGACCCAGCCAGGGCTTGAACCAGCAACCTTCTTGCTGTAAGGCAATTTAGGTTCATTCTGAGAGTGCAGCCCTATATATATTTCTGGAGATCGTGAATTATGTAGCCAGAGCTGCATTTCATCACTAAAACGAACGCTACAGGGCGGTTTCACACTTACCAGCTGAACGCTTTCCTCTATGTGGACAGCTTTGCCGCTGTTATCAGTTTGTCCAGTAGCTCGACATGTACGTTGACGGACTTGAGATGCAGAGCAGAGTTGACCACGGCAGCAGGGTTCGAGTCTGGCGAAGAACTGTTCCGGAAAGTGGGTAAGACAAAAGCAAAAGCCAACAAAATAAAATAAACAAGTAAATAACAGAATGAGTATGTGGTAAAATCTGAAAACGTGGTGAAAAACCAGACGAGGGCTTTTCTTTTTCTGGATTGCTTTTGAAAACACTATTGGTTTGGTTTAGGGAAGGGGGTGGGCGGGTCAATCGGTGCTTTTGAAAACACTATTGGTTGGGTTTAGGGAAGGGGGTGGGCAGGTCAATCGGTGCTTTTGAAAACACTTTTGGTTGGGTTTAGGGAAGGGGGTGGGTGGGTCAATCGGTGCTTTTGAAAACACTATTGGTTAGGTTTAGGGAAGGGGGTGGGCAGGTCAATCGGTGCTTTTGAAAACACTTTTGGTTGGGTTTAGGGAAGGGGGTGGGTGGGTCAATCGGTGCTTTTGAAAACACTATTGGTTAGGTTTAGGGAAGGGGGTGGGCAGGTCAATTGGTGCTTTTGAAAACACTTTTGGTTGGGTTTAGGGAAGGGGGTGGGTGGGTCAATCGGTGCTTTTGAAAACACTGTCGATTGGGTTTAGGGAAGGGGGTGGGCAGGTCAATCGGTGCTTTTGAAAACACTATTGGTTGGGTTTAGGGAAGGGGGTGGGCAGGTCAATCGGTGCTTTTGAAAACACTTGGTTGGGTTTAGGGAAGGGGGTGGGTGGGTCAATCGGTGCTTTTGAAAACACTATTGGTTTGGTTTAGGGAAGTGGGTGGGCGGGTCAATCGGTGCTTTTGAAAACATTATTGGTTGGGTTTAGGGAAGGGGGTGGGCGGGTCAATCGTTGCTTTTAAAAACACTGTTGGTTGGGTTTAGGGAAGGGGGTGGGCGGGTCAATCGGTGCTTTTGAAAACACTATTGGTTTGGTTTAGGGAAGTGGGTGGGCGGGTCAATCGGTGCTTTTGAAAACATTATTGGTTGGGTTTAGGGAAGGGGGTGGGCAGGTTAATTGGTGCTTTTAAAAACACTTTTGGTTGGGTTTAGGGAAGGGGGTGGGCGGGTCAATCGGTGCTTTTGAAAACACTATTGGTTGGGTTGAGGGAAGGGGGTGGGCAGGTCAATCGGTGCTTTTGAAAACACTTTTGGTTGGGTTTAGGGAAGGGGGTGGGTGGGTCAATCGGTGCTTTTGAAAACACTATTGGTTAGGTTTAGGGAAGGGGGTGGGCAGGTCAATTGGTGCTTTTGAAAACACTTTTGGTTGGGTTTAGGGAAGGGGGTGGGTGGGTCAATCGGTGCTTTTGAAAACACTTTTGGTTGGGTTTAGGGAAGGGGGTGGGTGGGTCAATCGGTGCTTTTGAAAACACTGTCGATTGGGTTTAGGGAAGGGGGTGGGCAGGTCAATCGGTGCTTTTGAAAACACTATTGGTTGGGTTTAGGGAAGGGGGTGGGCAGGTCAATCGGTGCTTTTGAAAACACTTGGTTGGGTTTAGGGAAGGGGGTGGGTGGGTCAATCGGTGCTTTTGAAAACACTATTGGTTTAGTTTAGGGAAGGGGGTGGGCGGGTCAATCGGTGCTTTTGAAAACACTGTTGGTTGGGTTTAGGGAAGGGGGTGGGCGGGTCAATCGTTGCTTTTAAAAACACTGTTGGTTGGGTTTAGGGAAGGGGGTGGGCGGGTCAATCGGTGCTTTTGAAAACACTATTGGTTTGGTTTAGGGAAGTGGGTGGGCGGGTCAATCGGTGCTTTTGAAAACATTATTGGTTGGGTTTAGGGAAGGGGGTGGGCAGGTTAATTGGTGCTTTTAAAAACACTTTTGGTTGGGTTTAGGGAAGGGGGTGGGCGGGTCAATCGGTGCTTTTGAAAACACTATTGGTTGGGTTGAGGGAAGGGGGTGGGCGGGCGGATCACTCGTACTTTTGAAAACACTATTGGTTGGGTAATTTATGTGTAACTTATCTTTATTTATATAGGATTTGGTTATGGGTAAAACAAAGACCATGTGGGTCAGGTAGTTGAAATGAGGTAGGGTACAAATGATTAATTCGTTATGAATGATTAATTCACCACCACCTACGACAACGATGCCATCATCCATCGCGATGTTTCACATTAGACATTTTACGATGCCAAATTGGTTGACATCGCCCAACCCTAGTTCAAAGAAGTAGTTTAGTAAAGGTTCAGTCTCGATTTTCAGTTAAAAAAAAAAAGTTTTTTTTTAGACCTGATAATTGGTTATTGCTTGTTATTTTAATAGTCTGAATGTATATGGTAAATTTACATTTAGTCTTTTACCAAAAAAGTAAATAAAATCCAACATGTTTTAGAATTTTTTTCTATCAATAAACATTTTAATGAATGTTACAACCGTTCCTATGATCGGGGTCATTTACAACATTTGACTTTGTCTGTTCACGTTTAAGCTCTGCATATAATATCATATGAACACATATTATAGCTATGTGGGTGGGTGTCAGATTGATGTGGGTTTATCATATTAAAATTTTGGGTTTCCACAAAAAAATTGAAGGAAATGCAAAAAATGTCCCCACTCTCCCCTAACATGAAAACAGATACTGGTACTGGTACATTAAATGTCAAAACCACCTGCATATAGAAGCACCATGAACATCATGATCTTTTCATCTTTATAGTAAAAAAAGACTTTTCAAAGTACTTATTTGAATTAAAAGATGTTCTTTTGTGGCATTACTGTGATAACCTATTTTAGGCTGTTCCTGTCACCTTTGTTTTTAAGCGTGTGGATTATTCCATTAGATAAAACCCATCACGGAACACTCGATCAAAGCATCCAAAGACCTTCAACATGTTCAGAAACGAGGGAACATTTTCTCCCGCAGCGCCTGCTTTTTATTCCTCCACCCTCGCGCGTTTTACGTCCGCTATGACATCAACCCACAATGCACCGCACTGTTTGCCGTTTACTCCCCGTCTCCACGGCGACACGGGCGAACGCGGCCCCTTATGCAAATCAAACCGGAAGAAAACGTCATCTTTGGCCAATCTCAGCGCTCTGAAGTGACATAATGGAATTTTTAGGGATAGAAAACTTGCAAATGCGTACTGACGCCCCGTGGATAACACATCTCTCTCGCGCTCCGGAGAAAACAACACCATAAAAAACAACGACGCCATAAATCGCAAGATATCAAAACTAATCTAGGTCATTTAAATAAGAATAGTTTTGTGTTTTCGTCGCGATGGGTCGCTCGGAGAGCTCGACGCTACACGGCAGGAGAGTGTAGGATGGGAACACGTCTGCTTCGCATAAACAAGGATATACGCGGAATACTGAGAACAATTATGATGAAGAAAGATATGAGCTTGAACCTGGACGACCAGAACAGCTCGAGTCTGAAGCCGGATCTGAGGGATGCTGAGGGAATACTCAACTCCCCGGATCTGGGGCTCCTTAAGCTGGCTTCACCAGAGCTGGAGCGGCTGATTATTCAGTCCAACGGGATGGTCACCACCACACCGACCTCCCAGTTCATCTACCCGAAGTCGGTAAGCGACGAACAGGAGTTCGCGGAGGGTTTCGTCAAAGCGCTGGAGGATCTCCACAAGCAGAACCAGCTGAACGGCGGACCGTGCGTTCCCCCGACGCTCAACAGACTCGCGAACAGCAGCACCAGCCTCGCCTTAAACGCGGATCTGCCCGTGTATACGAACTTGAGCACGTACGGGAGCACCACGGTGAACTATTCCACAGACACCATCCCGTTCCCACCGCCGCCGCCCGCGCACCCGATGTCCGCGCAGCCGCAGCCGCTGAAGGACGAGCCGCAGACGGTACCAGACATGCAGAGCTTCGGCGACAGCCCGCCGCTCTCCCCCATCGACATGGACACGCAGGAGCGCATCAAAGCCGAGAGGAAGAAGCTCCGGAACCGCATCGCCGCCTCCAAATGCCGCAAGCGGAAACTGGAGCGGATTTCCCGCCTGGAGGACAAAGTGAAGTCCCTGAAGAGCCAGAACACGGAGCTCGCGTCCACCGCCAGCGTGCTGAGGGAGCAGGTGGCGCAGCTGAAGCAGAGAGTCATGAACCACGTCAATAACGGCTGCCAGCTCCTGCCGAACACCGTGCAGGCGTACTAACACTCACCAGAACTCCTTTATCTGTCAGTGTTTGGGTGGTTGACAAACTTTAAGTCTTGGGGTTTGGATACATTCACATTTCCACAGCGCGCGAGGAGTTAACGGTCCCCGTGAAGTGCTTTGAAGTGAGCGTTTTTTATACGATGTTTGACGCGAAACATGAAGAAAGAGGAACCAAGAGTAGCTCCTCCCCTTTATGAAACAGCCAATAGCGTTTTGAAGCGACTGAAGGTGGCGGGGCTTGCCAGATACTAGAGAGTATTTGATTGGTCGGAAGATTTGTTGAGAAACTGAAGTTTGAGGTGACGTGAATAAAACCGTTGCTCCATTTTGGTGACCAACTACAAGCTTTACATTCGGTTTTATAGCTCCTAAACGCGAATTTGGTGTCCACAAGCTTGTATATCATAAAAACGAACTCTACTGTTAAAAAAGAGCATAGAATCACCAAGAGGCGACACTCTAAAGCAATTTGGGAAACAGCCACTAGATGGCGCGGCGGCCATTTTGGAAGGAAAACTTCAATAGAACAACAACATAATCTTAAGTCTGTAAAATAAACTATTAAAAGTGCTGATAATCGTGATAGTAAGTGTTATATTGTCGTCTTTCAGGTTGTATCTCAGCTTTAATGCGCTTTTAAAATAAACTAATAGAAAACAAAGCAGCTGCTTGCCATCGTGACAGCAATGAGATCCAATAGGCAGCCGACCGCTTTCATTCCAAAATGGCGGAGCTGTTGCTGGGCGCTGCTGTTTCAATTGATTGAGTGTCGCCTCTTGGTCATTCTAAGCTCTTTGCTGATACTAACATCTAAAAAAAACTGTATTTTAATTTCTTGGGGCTTTTAAGCTAGTACATTTTTTTTTTTTACAAGAAAGCACCTTGTGGTTTGGATTAAAAAGTTTGTTTTTAGTCACAAAATGAAGACTGAATTTAAAAACCAGTCATTCCGCTGCAAAAAGTAGTCCCTGACTTGATAATTCGTTACTATGCAGTGATGCAGCGCAGTCTGGCGTCATATTTTAGATTCAAGCAACTAATCAAGCTGGACTGAACTTTTATATCTCAGTTTGATTAGAGAAGCAGCGCTCCTCAAGTGTATTAATCTGCCTGTGTGTTGCGCAGTAATGCTCCCTCCTCTTTCGGTTTCCTTTTGAAACTACTTTCACTTGTACTTTTGTTGTACAAATGGACAAATATTGGAATTAGTTCACCATCGTGCCATCATCCAACCAAACTAGCCATACTAAAGTGAACCCATTTGGCAAAGCACTAGTGGAATACTTTAGCACCAATTAAAGGGATAGTTCACCAAAAAACACTAGTGGTTGTTAATCTTATGATTTATTTCTTCTGTTGAACACAAAAGAAGATATTGTGAAGAATGCTGGAAAGTATGAGGTGATGTGAATAAAACAGTTGATCTATTTAGGCGACAAACTGCAAGTTTTATATGTATACCTTCGGTTTTAAAGCTCCTAAACGTGAATTTTGGTGCCCACTCATTTAAAGATAGCTTAAAAATGAACTATACTGATACTAACATCTAAATAAACTGAATTAAAAAAAAACTTTGACATTATCACAGGGCTGATAAACTATTTAACATCAATTTGCGATAACATTAATGTCAATAACAATGATAAGCTCTGAACTTTTTAACTCTATATTGATCTAAGAGCCAATCACATAGTAGAAATGTGCAACGATGGGAATCTAAAAGTGTGTTGACATTAGAGATGCACCGAAAATTACAAAATAATTTAATTAAATGACATTTAATAGCCATTTTTGTGGCTTCAGTTATTGTTGGGGTACTCTTTCAAATATGGAAGCCTTAACATATCGAAATAAATATCGTCATCAATTAATATGGAACATAATTATTGAGATTGCATTTTTGCCATATCACCCAGCCCTACATTGACATCCATAGTCGTAACAACAAGATACAATGGAAGTCAATGGCTGTTTTTGCCAGCATTCTTCGGTGTAGACCATTTTGACGGATGTAAACAATAACAATAGTACCAACGTAATTATAGTATTAATTTTCTTAGCTTACAAGAATACAAAAAGGTCCACATATCAATAAATAATGTAAGCTGTTTTAACATTAAGATATGATTAGTTGCCTCTTGTTACAGTTATGAAATAGTTTGACAACAAGCAGGAAATATTCATGGTGCAAAGTCATTACGACATTGAAATGGTCTATATTATACTCTGTTCAACAGGAGAAAGAAACTCAAAAAAGATTGAAACACGTGGATGAGTAGATGATGACTGTATTTTCAGGTTTTCCAAAAACATTAAGGGAAAGTCCACTCTTTGTATGAGTCTGCTTTCAGTTTGTGTGTGGTTTTGGTATCTTTTTGAGCTATTTCCAGTGGTGCTGCTTTGACTTTAATTCATTATAATATTAATTGATGTAATTTAAACAGAATATTCTGTCCCTACTATGTTTTTTTTTGTATATTATTTTTTTAGCACTACATGAACTCTGCGCTGACCAATATATTTTTTTAAATCTCCAAATATACAGTGCAGCTCTGTTACACTAATTTGATCATGCAAGCAGGTGACAGTATTTGTAAGCACTGAATTCACTAAATCTCTCACTTGCACTGTATCGCTATGTTGTTGACAGCTCTCAGCTGACTTCTTCTGGGGTTGTTTTCTTTGGCACAGCAGCAACAAACTACATTCCTGGCTATACAGTGTCAGTTACTCAATATGAAGCGCTGTAATAAAAGACGATCATATTGCATATTATGTTGCATACAAGTGCAGAACTGATGAAGTGTGTTGAATCAGCAGCCTAAGAGAGAGATTATATTATAACTGTTAAAAAAGTTTCTCAACTTAAAATTTCAAGTCAACTCAAAAAAGCTGAGCAGCAAGTTGCCTTACTCAATTTTCAGTTTATAATTTCAAGTTACGTCAATTTTTTTTTTTCAAGTTTTCAACTTGCGTTTTTAAAATAATGGGAAGTCAATTTTTTTCAATATTTAACTTATATTTCTCAAGTAATGTTAGATAAATGTTTTTAAATTTTTAACTCCTGTTGTCAAGTAAGGAGAACTTAATTTTTCAATTTTCAACTTACGTTTTCAAGTGATGTCAACTCAATTCTTTGAATTTAATTTATATTTTAAATTAATGTCAACTCAATTTTTTTTAACTTTTCAACCAAAAATTTACTTATTTACAAGTAGTCAACAATTTTTTTTTTCATTTTCAACTCACATTTTTAAGTGGTCAACTCAAATTTTTACATTTTCAACATTTTCCAACTAATGTCGAGTAATTTTTTCAATTTTGAACTTATATTTTCCAAATAATGTCAACTAAATGTTTTGCAGTTCTCAATTTATATTTTCAAGTAATGTCAACTCGATTCTTTTCAATTTTGAACATATTTTCAAGTAACATCAACTCAATTATTTTTTTTTCAAATTTCAACTTACATTTTAAAGTAATGTGAACTCTATTTTTATTTCCAATGTAGATTTAATTAATGTCAACTTAATTTTTTTAGTTTCCAACTCATATTTTCAAGTAATGTCTTTTGAAATAATTTTTTTATTTCTATTTACATTTTCAAGTAATGTCAACTCATTTTTTTCAAATTTCGACTTAACTTTTTTAAGCAATTGGAACTCAATTTGTAACATATTTTCAAGTAATGTCAGCTAAATGTTATTAAATTCTCAACTTAAATTTTTAAGTAATGTCAACTAATTGTTTTAAATGTTCAACTTACATTAATTAATTCATTTTCTTTTCGGCTTAGTCCCTTTATTAATCCAAGGTCACCACAGTGGAATTTACCGCCAAGTTATCCAGCATATGTTCCCATATGCTGGATAACTTAGCATATGTTGAACTCTATTATTTATTTGCAATGTCGATTTTTAATTAACCTTAACTTATTTTTTTTTTCAGTTTCCAACTCATATTTTCAAGTAATGTCTTTAAAAAAAACATTTTTATTTCTATTTACATTTTCAAGTAATGTCAAGTTTTTTTTTTTCAAATTTCGACTTACATTTTTTAAAGTAATTGGAACTCAATTTGTAACATTTTCAAGTAATGTCAACTAAATGTTTTTAAATTCTCAACTTAAATTTTTAAGCAATGGGAACTCAGTTTTTTTAATTTATATTTTCAAGTAGAGTTAACTAGATTTCTTTTCAATTTTTAACTTTTTTTCAAGTAATGTCAACTCTACTTTTTCTAATTTGCAATGTAGATACAACTCAATTTTTTTCCATGTCCAACTCATATTTTCAAGCAATGTCAACTTGATTTGTTTTAAAAAAATGTATTTACATTTTCAAGAAAGATTAACTAAATGTTTTTCAATTTTCAACTTAATTTTTTAAAGTAATGGGAACTTTTGTTTGACATTTTCTACTTATATTTTCCAAGTAATGTAAACCAAAAAAAATGGTGTTGAATTTTTTTTTTTAAATCAAGTAATAGAACTAATATTTTTTACATTTTCAGCTTATATTTTCAACTTTTTTGAACATTTTTATCTTATATTTTTATGCAACGTCAACTCAAATAAATCAATTCTCAAGTTTGTCAAACTGCGTTTATTTTAGGCAACTTGCTGCAGAGGTTTTTGAGTTGACTCATCTCAAGTCCAGTGCAGTACTTGGCTTAAAAGTTGAATCAATTAATTTATTTCATTGACAGTGTATGTGGATGTGATGATGATAATGATGATGTGTGTCATGTCAACTACCCATTTACTGATGCGTAAAGCTCACAGACTGATCTCACCCTTCCAGTGGCCATTTATTCTCCTCAACGGACTGCAGAAATGGACACTACAGGTGCTGATGTATAATATGTTTACAAAACTTTGTAGCAAACGGACGCGTAAAAGAAAGCAGTGATGCTACACGGTTTGATCTCCTGGGAGAAGCAGCTGTATTTTTTGCATGCTCCAGACAAGCTCCAGACGAGCGCAACCAAACACAACAAAGATGTCATGCATGTTCGCTTACGCCTTATCTGACGACGAGCTCTTATTAATCAACGTCTGTATCTATTTTATATAAACAGCTATTCACACGATGTCTTATTTTATGCTCTTTTGGATGTATGTTTGTGTGTCGTGATGTAAATGTAAACTTTTCAC
>NC_141022.1:59652500-59670000 GCF_052040795.2 Danio rerio | reverse complement strand
CAGATCATCTTGACCATGTCTACATGCCTAAATGCATTGAGTTGCTGCCATAAAGAAATTTGCATTATTGAGTAGTTGGACAGGTGTACCTAATATCTCATCTCTAAAGGCGATTTTCTCAGTATTTTGATTTTTTTTAACCCTCAGGTTCCAGATTTTCAAATAGTCATCTATCAGCCAAATATTGGCTTTATTCCTATCCTACCAAGGTATACATAATAATAGAAAGCTAATTTAAAATGCATAAATCCGAAAATGTACACACTAAATCTCTTAAACTCATTAACAATAAGAAGAAAATAAGTTAAAGCTTATGATGACAATGTAAGGGTTTATAAAAATGTATTGTTCCTTCTTCTTTCTCCTACTAATAATAAAATAAAATAGTACACATTACAGCTTGTCATATGTATTTTGTCCACTAGGGAGAGACCAACACCCTTATATCTGCTTTTCCTACATGCAATATACTCTACCTTTCCAGCAAACCGCTGAGAACAGCAGAAAAACATCCCAGACAGCACTGAATGATGAACCCGCTGTGATAAATGTCTCAGTGCACCACAAACACCTCTCAGGTTGTTCACTATCATTTCAGCCCTCATTATCTCACAGCTGATAACTGGTTATGATGACACCAGTTAACCATCAGGCGTAGTTCACTGTGACTCAGGTCTGTCTGACAGAGTGACCAGACTCACACTGGAAAAAATACTGTCTGTTTCACTTAAAATCAATTAAAGCATCAGCCTTTTATTTATCGAGTATTTAAAACTCATTTCATTTGAGCTTGTCCTGTTGTCCAAGATCTCAACTTGCACTTTCATGTAATATTAACTAAATTTTTTTTATCAAGTTTTAACTTACATTTTCAATTAGACAACACATTTTTTACCCAATTTATTTTACGTATTTTCAAGAAGTCAATTAAATTTTTTTAACTTTCTACTTATATTTTTAAGTATTGCCAACTCAACTTTATTTGAGATTTTCAACTGATATTTTCAAGTTGTCAACTAATTTTTACATTTTCGCTTTCACGTATCGTAATGTCAACTCTAATTAAATGTTTAAATTATATTTTTAGTGGTCAACTAAATTTTTTACATTTTTAACTTATATTTTGAAGTAATGCCAACAAATTTTTGGCATTTTTTAACTTATACTTACAAGTAACGCCAACTCGACGTTATTTGACATTTTCAACCTATATTTTCAAGTAATGTCAACTATTTATTTTTTTACATTTTCAACTTGCACTTTCACGTAATGTTAACATTTGTTTTCAATTTTCAACATATATTTTGAGTCGTCAACTACATTTTAAAGTATGTCAACTTATATTTTCGAATGATGTCAACTCATTCATTCATTCATCAATTTTCTTTTCGGCTTAGTCCCTTTAGTAATCTGGGGTCGCCACAGCGGAATGAACTGCCAACTTATCCAGCATGTTTTTACACAGCAGAAAAAACCCACGGAGGAAACCCACGCAAACGTGGTGAGAACAAGCAAACTCCACACAGAATAGCCAACTGACCTTCTTGCTGTGTGGCACTGTAGCACTACCTACTGCGCCACTGGGTCGTCCTAATGTCAACTCAATATTCAAATTTTCCAACTCATATTTTCAAGTAACGTCAACTTATTTTCAACTTTATATTTTTAGTCAACTCAACTTTTAATATTTTCAATTAATATTTTTAAGTAGTCAACTCATTTTTTTATTTTTTAAATTATATATTTTGAAGTAATGTCAACAATTTTTTTTTCAATTCTCAACGTATATATTCAAGTAACGTTAACTGAATTATTAAATTTCCAGCTAACATATTTAAGTAGTCAACTCCATTTTTTTTACTTACAACTTATAATTTCAAGTAATGCCAACTCAACTTTTTGTACATTATAAATTTATATTTTTAAGTTATATCAACTATTTTTTTACATTTTCAACTTGCCCTTTCACGTAATGTCTACATTTTTTTCAATTTTCAACTTAAATTTTTAATTAATGTCAACTCAGTTTTTCAATTCTCAACTTATATTTTCAAGTAATGTCAGCTGAATTACTGCACTTACTAACTTATACAGTTGAAGTCAGAATTATTAGCCCCCCTGTTTATTTTTTCCCCAATTTCTGTTTAACGGAGAGGAGATTTTTTTCAACACATTTTTAAACATGATTTATTTTATCTTTGCCATGATGATGAGTAAATAATATTCGACTAGATATTCTAAGACAGCTTAAAGTGACATTTAAATGCTTAACTAGGTTAATTAGGTTAACTAGGCAGGTTAGGGTAATTAGGCAAGTTATTGTATAACTAAGGTTTGTTCTGTAGACTATCGAAAAAAAAAATTAGCTTAAAGGGTTAATAATTTTGTCCTTAAAATGGTGTTTAAAAAATTAATAACTGCTTTTATTCTACCCGAAATAAAACAAATAAGACTTTCTCCAGAAGAAAAAACATTACTGTGAAAATTTACTTGCTCAGTTAAACATCATTTGGGAAAAAAAATAAATAAATAAATAAATCTAAGGGGAGCTAATAATTCTTCAACTGTATATTTCAATTATTCAACAATTAAAAAAAAATTTCAACTTGTATTTTTAAGTGATGTCAACTCAATATTAAAAATTTCCAACACAAATTTCAAGTAATGTCAACTCTAATTCAATTTTCAACTTATATTTTAGTATTCAACTCAATTTGTTTGATTTTCAACTTACGTTTTCAAATAATGTCAACTCATTTTTTTTTCAATTTTCAATTAATATTTTAGTCAACTCAATTTTTTTCAATTTGCACTTTAATTTTAAGTAACGTCAACTGATTTGTATAAATTTCCAGCTTATATATTCAAGTAGTCAACTTCATTTTTTAACTTTTAACTTATATTTTCAAGTAATGCCAACTCAACTTTTTGTACATTTTAAACTTATATTTTTAAGTTATATCAACAATTTTGTTTTTACATTTTCAACATATTTTTGAGTAGTCAACTCAATTTTTAAAATGTTTAACTCATATTTTCAAGAAACGTCAACTTTAATTTCATTTTCAACATATTTTTGAGTAGTCAACTAAATGTTTTTAATTATCAACTTATATTTTGAACAAGCAACAATAATACAATACTTTTTCAAGTCCATAATAGATTATAACAACTTGGGGGTTGAGTAAATACTAAGTAAATGTTAATTTGTAGGTGAACTATCCCTTTAATGCACACGAGCAGACTTTCAGGGGCGCGTCAGGCTGTTTACCGCAGTTATTCTCCAAATGAGCACCTGTCAAAGCCAAATTCACAGATGAATTCCCTTCAAACAATAGACTGACCCTCACTAGACAATCGCATGCAGAAGAATGGGAAACTACAGGCCAAAAATACACCAGCAAAACAGAAAGACACATTGTTTGCAGTATTTCACGGTTGTGACATACAGTTTTTAAAATAAAACAATACTCACTTCACCTATTGCAGAATTCGTCAGTCCCTCCAGGATTTTGTAAGTCTATTGGTTGTTGAGATCAAAAAAAGAGAAACAATTGTACTTTATTTAGTCTATTTTCACAGTAAAACACAAGAATTTACTTGCTTAATTTATATAGCACAATAAGTTCATGGTCATTGTGCTGTATATTAATAAAATAAAATGTAATCAAGCTAATTTAAAGGAATAAAACATAAAAGAACATACAATAACATGAAACAACCATTCATTCATTCATTTTCCATTGGCTTAGTCTCTTATTTACCAGCAGAATGAACCATCAACTATTTCAGCATATGTTTTACGCAGCAGATGACCTTCCAGCCGCACACCCATACACCCATACACTCTCGCATTCATACACACTCATACACTAAGGCCAGTTTAGTTCATCAATTCCCCTATAGCGCATGTGTTTGGACTGTGGGGGAAACCGGAGCACCCGGAGGAAACCCACGCCTACACGGGGAGAACATGCAAACTCCACACAGAAATGCCAACTGAGCCAGCTGAGACTCAAACCAGCAACCTTCTTGCTGTGAGGCTACAGTGAGTCACCGTGTCGCCCAACATGAAACATTTAAAAGAAAAAAGCAAGCTCAAGTTATTTACACAAATTATGCCATACGTTCTGAGATGTTTATGTTTTGAAGTAAACTCAGTTTTGTCAATTTTAATTTATACTTTCAAGTAATGTCAACTTTATTTCAGTTTTCAACTTACATTTTTAGTCAAATTAATTTTTTAAAATTTTAACGTATATTTTAAGTAGACAACTCAATTTTTTATATTTAAATTATTTATTAAGTAATGTCAACTCAATTTTTTACCTATATTTTGAAATAATGTCAACTGAATTTCAAAAATTTTTACATATTTTGAAGTAATGTCAACTCATTTTTAAATATTTTAACATATACTTTAAAGTAATGTCAACTCAGTTTTTAACATATTTTGAAGTAATGTCAACTTAATTTAGTCATTTTTAACTTATTCAAGTAATGTCAACTGAATTATTTAAATTTTCTAGTCAGCTAATTTTTTAAACGTTCAACTTATATTTTCAGGTAGTGCCAACTCAACTTTATTTGACATTTTCAACTTATATTTTCAAGTAAAATGAAAATTAGTTGTCAACTAATTTTTTTTTTTACATTTTCAACTTGGCTTTCAAGTAATGTCAACATTTTTTTTCATTTTTAACTGATATATTTCAAGTAGTCAACTAAATTTTTTTAAATTTCAACTCATATTTTCAAGTACTGTCAACTTTAATTCAATTTTCAACTTATATTTTGTCAACTTAATTTTTAAATATTTCAACTCATATTTTAAGTAGACAACTCAATTTTTTATATTTTTTTACTTATTTTTAAGTAATGTCAACTGAATTTTTTTCATTTTTTAACATTAAGTAATGTCAACTCAATTTTTTTATTTTTTTAACATTAAGTAATGTTAACTCAATTTTATTTTTTTAGCATTTTAAAGTAGTCAACTCTTTTTATTTTTAAACACATTTTAAAGAAATGTCAACTTTATTTTTTAATTTTTAACATATTTTGAAGTTGTCAACTAATATTTTTAACTTATTTTTTCAAGAAATGCCAACTCAACTTTTTATATATTTTAAACTTATATTTTTAAGTTGTCAATTAATTATATTTTTACATTTTCAACTCGCACTTTTCACGTGACATTCATACAAAATGGCATTTAAAAAAATTTGTATTATTATTATTATTATTATTAACATTGTTCTCTGACTTTTCTTTACACTTCTTTACACTTAACGGCTGCTTTAAAATAATTACTAGTTACCAATTATTTCCTTTTTAAAAGTAAAACTCCTCTGTACATTTATTTGTTCCAGTCACTTACAGCTGAAGACAAAATTATTAAAGAATATTTATTATTGCAAGATTATGTGTGTATGTGCATGTGCGTGTGTGTGGGAATAAAGTCATTTATGCTCTATAGAGGCTCAGTAATGTTGTAAATGAACAAAGCACCCAAAATTCACAGTTGGCAGAAACTCAGTGTTCTTCTCCAGAAAATGTTTTCCACACTCGTCTTTTTTCACTCCACAAAAGCACACAGGGACTAAAGCACGCTAATTGTGGTTATACAGCAGTTGAGTTCGATTTCAGCTCTGTGTTCAGCGTTTTGACGTCTTTGGCTCTTAGTTCTGACTTGAATAGTATAAATGCTCATTCACTTTCACTCCAGTGCAGCGGCTTGAACTAAAATGCTCTTTATGGGACTGACAAGTGTATTGTCCTAAGAATTTAACTTTAATTTAATATTATACATTATTACGCATATATTAATTATATATATTAGTAAATTCTAAAATGCTAAAAGGCAATTGTTTGTCAATTTAATATCCTAAATTAATATTTAGTCCTCTAATAATTAATTTAAATAACTTAAATATTATAGGCGTCACAGTGGCGCAATGGGTGGCACGATTGCCTCACAGCAAGAAGGTCGATGGTTCAAGCCTCGGCTGGGTCACATTCCAACTTATACATTTCAATTATTCAACTAAATTTGAAAAAATTTCAAGTAATTTCAACTCAATATTAAAAAATTCCAACACAAATTTCAAGTAATGTCAACTGTAATTAAATTTTCAACTTATATTTCAGTAGTCAACTCAATTTTTTGATTTTCAACTTATAATGTTATAAATTAAATTACGCATATATTAATTATATATATTAGAATTCTAAAATGCTAAAAGGCAATTGTTTGTCAATTTAATATCCTAAATTAATATTCAGTCCACTAATAATTCATTTAAATAACTTAAATATTATAGGCGTCACGGTGGCACATTAAGTAGCATGATTGCAAGAAGGTCGCTGGTTCAAGCCTCCACTGGGTCAGTTGGCATTTCTGTGTGGAGTTTGCATGTTCTCCCAGTTTTGGTGTGGGTTTCCTTCGGTTTCCCCCACAGTCCAAACACGTGCTATAGGGGAACTGATGAACTAAACTGGGGGTAGTGTATGGGTATTTCCCAGTGTTAGGTTGCTTATCCAGCACGTTTTTACGCAGTGGCAAAAACCCACAGAGGAATTCCATGTGAATGCGGGGAGAACATGCAAACTCCACACAGAAACGCCAACTGACCCAGCCGAGGCTCAAACCAACGACCTTCTTGCTGTGAGGCAACAGCACTACCTGCGCCACTCTGTCAACTTTAATTCAATTTTCAACTTATATTTTAGTCAACTCAACTTTTTTTATTTTCAATTAATCTTTTTAAGTAGTTAACTCATTTTTATTATATAATTTGAATGTCAACAGTTTTTTTCAATTCTCAACGTCTACTGAATTCTTAAATTTCCAGCTTATATATTCAAGTGGTCAACTCCATTTTTTAAACTTTCAACTTGTGATTTAAAGTAATGCCAACTCAACATTTTGTACATTTTAAACGTGTATTTTTAAATTATATCGACTAATATTTTACATTTTCAACTTGGCCTTTCACGTAATGTCAACATTTTTTTTCCTTTTCAACTTATATTTTTAATCAATGTCAACTGAATTACTTCACATTCCAACTTATACATTTCAATTATTCAACTAAATTTGAAAAAATTTCAAGTAATTTCAACTCAATATTAAAAAATTCCAACACAAATTTCAAGTAATGTCAACTGTAATTAAATTTTCAACTTATATTTCAGTAGTCAACTCAATTTTTTGATTTTCAACTTATAATGTTATAATTTAAATTACGCATATATTAATTATATATATTAGAATTCTAAAATGCTAAAAGGCAATTGTTTGTCAATTTAATATCCTAAATTAATATTCAGTCCACTAATAATTCATTTAAATAACTTAAATATTATAGGCGTCACGGTGGCACATTAAGTAGCATGATTGCAAGAAGGTCGCTGGTTCAAGCCTCCACTGGGTCAGTTGGCATTTCTGTGTGGAGTTTGCATGTTCTCCCAGTTTTGGTGTGGGTTTCCTTCGGTTTCCCCCACAGTCCAAACACATGTGCTATAGGGGAACTGATGAACTAAACTGGGGGTAGTGTATGGGTATTTCCCAGTGTTAGGTTGCTTATCCAGCACGTTTTTACGCAGTGGCAAAAACCCACAGAGGAATTCCATGTGAATGCGGAGAGAACATGCAAACTCCACACAGAAACGCCAACTGACCCAGCCGAGGCTCAAACCAGCGACCTTCTTGCTGTGAGGCAACAGCACTACCTGCGCCACTCTGTCAACTTTAATTCAATTTTCAACTTATATTTTAGTCAACTCAACTTTTTTTATTTTCAATTAATTTTTTTAAGTAGTTAACTCATTTTTATTATATAATTTGAATGTCAACAGTTTTTTTCAATTCTCAACGTCTACTGAATCATTAAATTTCCAGCTAATATATTCAAGTGGTCAACTCCATTTTTTAAACTTTCAACTTGTGATTTAAAGTAATGCCAACTCAACATTTTGTACATTTTAAACGTGTATTTTTAAATTATATCGACTAATATTTTACATTTTCAACTTGGCCTTTCACGTAATGTCAACATTTTTTTCATTTTCAACTTATATTTTTAATCAATGTCAACTGAATTACTTCACATTCCAACTTATACATTTCAATTATTCAACTAAATTTGAAAAAATTTCAAGTAATTTCAACTCAATATTAAAAAATTCGGTCCCACTTTATATTAAGTGTCCTTAACTACTATGTACTTACATAAAAAATAAATACAATGTACTTACTGTGTTTATAATGTATTTGAGAACACTTGTGGTGCTCTTGAGTTGGGATAGAGGTTGGGTTATGGACAGGTTTGGTGGTATGGGTAGGTTTAAGGGTGGGTTAAGGTGTAAGGGATGGTCAACAGTGTATTTACAAATGTAATTACAAAAGTTAATTACAGATGTAATTACAAACATGTATTTAATCAAGCATAAGTACACAGTAAATGCATGTATTTACACAATAAGTACATTGCAGTAAAGTATTAATTTCTATGTAAGTACATATTAGTTAAGGCCACTTAATATAAAGTGGGACCAAAAATTCCAACACAAATTTCAAGTAATGTCAACTGTAATTAAATTTTCAACTTATATTTCAGTAGTCAACTCAATTTTTTGATTTTCAACTTACAATGTTATAAATTAAATCAAGCATATATTAATTATATATATTAGAATTCTAAAATGCTAAAAGGCAATTGTTTGTCAATTTAATATCCTAAATTAATATTCAGTCCTCTAATAATTCATTTAAATAACTTAAATATTATAGGCGTCACGGTGGCACAATAAGTAGCATGATTGCAAGAAGGTCGCTGGTTCAAGCCTCCACTGGGTCAGTTGGCATTTCTGTGTGGAGTTTGCATGTTCTCCCCTTGTTGGCCAGGATTTCCTCCGGTTGCTCAGGTTTACCCCGAAAATCTAAAGACATGCAGAATAGGTGAATTGAGTAAGCTAAAATTGTCCAAAGTGTATGTGTGAATGAGAGTGTATGGGTGTTTCCCAGTGATGGGTTGCAGCTGGAAGGCATCTGCCGGGTAAAACATGTGCTGGATAAGTTGGCGGTTCATTCCACTGTGGCGAACCCCAGATTAATAAAGGGACTAAGCCGAAAAGAAAATGAATGAATGAATGAGTTCCCCCATGTATGTGCTTGGACTGTGGAGTAAACCGGAGCACCCAGAGGAAACCCATGCCAACACAGGGAGAACAGGCAAGCTCCACACAGAAATGCCAACTGGCCCAGCCGGGGCTCAAACCAGCGACCTACTTGCTGTAAGGCCACAGTGCTAACCACTGAGCCACCGTGCTGCCCAAATGCAATTAATTGACTGTTATTTTTAACATTTATTTTAATATTTAATTTATTCTGAATTCAATGTTCCCAGCAGTGTATAAAACCAAGGTTATGTCTCTCTGTGTGTGTGTGTGTGTGTGTGCCTGTGATTGTACCTAGAAAGAACCAGTTTGTACATTTAGTCTCCTCATATAAAAGGTTTCCCTCCAGGCTTTTCCTGCGTCACGTAGCTCTGCATCTTCTGCATGACTGCACCATAATCAAACCCTAATCCAAAAATCAGCTTTTTTCCCTCGTCATATTTCCGTTCCAGCTAAACTGAACACATTTCGCAGCATGCACAGAAGCACGTGTATAATTTATGGATGTTTTCAGTGACCAGCGCTTCACCTTGAAGTCTGAATGAGACTGAATCAGCTCCTTCTTTTACCCAGAACAGCACTAACGTCCGGCTTTTGTCCTGTTTACAGATTTTGAGCCTATTTTTGATCAGCCATTATGATTTCTTGAGTGTTTCTGTGTTTTTTCGCAGAATTAGGTTCCTATGGAAACCATGTATCGGGTTTAATAAAATGACATGAGTGTTGTTATGCGCTGTCCAAATGTTTCCTCTGTCAAATACTGGGTTATTTTAACCCAAACTGGGTAAAATATGAACAAATGCAAACCTCTAAAGGGCTCCTATGATGAAAATCATCTTTTGTAAGCTGTTTGGACAGAGCTGTGTGTGGGTACAGTGTGTCCACAGTCATATCGAGCTGATATAAACACAATAAGTCTCTTTTTTTATTTCCTGATGTTCATTCATTCATTTTCTTTTCGGCTTAGTCTCTTTATTAATCCGGGGTCGCCACAGAGGAATGAACCGCCAACTTATCCAGCATGTTTTATGCAGTGGATGTCCTTCCAGCCGCAACCCATCTCTGGGAAATAATTCCTGATTTTAAAATATCCAAATCCCTCCCATTTTGAGGCCGACTGCAACGTCACGCAGAAGTGCGGTTTCCCCGCCCACCGAATTGACTGACAGAGTCAACTGACAGTATTAACATGTCTTCATAGTAACACGCAGGTGGAGTAAAGCAACCAATTACAGGCCCGTAGCCAGCCTGGTGAAAGGGGTGGTTCTTTTTTTCTCAAAAAAGTGGACCTTTTTGCAGTTTTACGCCTCAGTTTCTATTTAACTATGAGATTTAGGGTGCTTTCACATCTGTAGTTCGCTTCATTTGGTCTGGACCAAGGGTAATAAATGATACATTGTTGCATTTTCTGCCGTCTTTGGGTCGTTTTCACACCACACTGCTGGCTTTGGTCCGAACCAGTTGAAAAGAACCAAAATGCAGTCATGTGACAAAATCCACATCTCTCATTGGCCAGATGTTGTTCAACATATTTTCTAAACTGCTTATTGATTGGTCAGAATTCACGTGCGGGAAAATGCCAATAAACTCCAACAAGTAAACAAAACCGGCAGACACAATGCCGTTTTTACTCTGGAGGGACGACTGCGCTGACTGATTGTATGCCTGCTTTAGACAAACTATACATTTCGAGAATGAAGCCGCGGCTGGAAAACAATGTTTTAATGCATCGCTCGTCACTTCAGGAGGAGGCGTGAATTAATTTAGCTAAACTAAATTACTAAACTAAACTAAGCGACATGGTCATCTTGCGGAAATATTACCATTGATCCATCAGGTAATGTTTTCCCCTCTCTCTCTCTGTTCGTAAATCGCAGTCAACAAATATTTTTCCTCCATATCCCATAATGCATAGCGCATCAGCCTACGGCAGCTGGATTAGTCCAAAAGGCGCAGTACTTTTTGCGGTTGGACCTGTTATAGTACAGATCATATTCTCACCACAAACTAACCGCTCCAGGGTTCGTTTGAAAGCGTAACAAGACCACCGCTTCCAGCAGGTCTCGGTATGCTTATTTGGTCCGCTTTTGGTGCGCACTCGAGTACGATTGCTGCATTCACACCTGCCCAAACGAACCACACCAAAAGGGAAAACGAACTCCACTAAACAAGGCAGGTGTGAAAGCACCCTTAAATACTGCATTTGTGTGCAGCATATATATATATATATATATATATATATATATATATATATATATATATATATATATATATATATATATATATATATATATATTTATATAATACATATCATTCATTATTTAGTTATCAAATTAATGAAATAAAGAGTAAATTACTTATTTCATTTAGATAATTGAATGATTATTTTAATATTAATCTGAATATATGTAAAAATCTTGAAATGTGCAATAAAGAAAATTTAAAATAGGACTAATTTTTAAAATACAAATGTATTACATCATATATCATCAGGAAAGATAGGAATCTGTTAAAGTTTTAAAGTAAAAAAAACTGTACCCTTCTGTCATTTATTAGACAAAAAACAAACTGTCCAGAACATTCAACTGTCCTCAGTCACAATTTGGCTATTTCAATAAAAAATAATAATTAAAGCATAATAATAATTGAACAATATTATAACAATAATAATGAATTTTTCAGAATTTTTCTAGCCTCTTTGGTAAAAAAAAAGTAAGTTTGAAAATTCCTGGATATCAACAATAGCCAAAATATATTCATATTAATTTAACATGATCCACTTCTGCTTCACACCTTTTTATTGCTCATTTTTTATTTCAGGAATAAGGTCCAAGATTTAGAATAAAGTTCCCTGTAAAATGTTTTCTCTGTTTAAGAACAATACAGTAGTGAAAGAAGACTTCTCTTACATCAGATTATAGTCAAAGCAACAGCCGACAGAGGATCCGTTTGGTCTTAAAGCCTTTTTCAATGGATTATTTTCATTATTTATGATGGCATAGCAGCCAAAACAGGACAAATGAGCTCATGTATGGGACAAATTCTGCACCTTTGTCAGTGAAGAGTGGGTCTTCCGAACCACCAGAACCCCCCCTGGCTACAGGCCTGAAAAGTTAGAACAGGTTTATAGTGCTTATAGTAAACATGCTTTTAATAGAGTTTTGGCTGTAAAAGCACACCTACAGGTGTTTCAGGCGCAGGGCAGATTTTCTCCAGCTCATAAATTATTTTGTTTATATGAAATTTTCTGAAAATGATTAACCCGTCCAGTTTCACCTAGAATGCATCCCAAATCACTAGGGGTGTCACGATATCGATTTTTAATCGAAATCGATCTAAATTTATGCTCAATTTCGATTATCGAATCAAAAAATAGAATCGTCGATGCTGCCACGCCCCCATGTCACGTCAGCTTGGCTTGCCAAGCGGGAAAAAAACAGGCTTGTTGAAGTGCTTGTTAAACTGCAGAAGCAGGAGACCCGTCGACAGAGCTTAAACCCTCTCCTCTTTCAATAAAGTCGCCTGTGTTTAAGCATTTTGGATTTCCAGTGAGCTATTTTGACAACGTTCAACACAGTTTTGCAAGCTCTGCTATGTACGTATTACGTACGGTTCGTCCGATAGACAACACCGGCATCGCGATCCTCCGCCCGCCCCCGTTGCAAATTCGCTTGCGAAAAGTTCAACTCAGGCCCTGTTTACACCGTCTTTGTTTTTAAATGGCATTCTAGAACGACAACGATTTGACATCCACAGTGGCGTGTAGCATTTCTGAGCAGCCCTCCTTCCTCTCTACCTCTGAAAATGCACATCACGTGACCATACAGACACAGACGCACACAGCCATGCGCTCAAGAGAGCAAGTCCAGGCAGTCAGAGGACTGCTTCAATCTTTCACTCACTTGTACTTAGTCATTTTAGTGAACACCTCAGATACTGTTGGCTGGCTGTGCGTCTTTTTTACCGACGCCATTATAACGACACAGATCAATGCCTATTCACGAGTCCCGCAGAAAAAGTGATTGACAGGTGGTAATTATGTGCGTATCTTACCTTTATTCATTTACTGTATGATTTGGTTATGGGTAAAACAAAGACCATCCAGGTCAGGTAGTTTAAACGGTAGGCTACAAATAATTAATTGGTCTTTAATTAATTAATTATTCATAATCGAAAATCTAATCGAATCATGACTTTAGAATCGAAAATGTAATCGAATCGAGGATTTGGAGGATCGTGACACCCTTTCAAATCAACTTTTGAAGTGATTTGAGCGATCAGATTTAAATCTGATGAAGTGAGCAAACAGCCTCAGAAACACAGACATGACGGGGTTAGCGCCTTTTCTGTGAAGTGACATTTGATGGCTGCTTGGGTGCCATTTACTGGACAAGTCGATAAATATACAGGACGTCCCGGCTAATGCGGCCAGTTAGCCTAGAACCTCATGGATAGCATCAGATTTTCATCTGTTAGGAAGTAAGTAACTTTAGCTTTACCCTGTTTAGTCTATTTAGCGATAATCACGCCGCTGCCTGCCTTTTCTACCTCTCTTGCTCTTTTCGATCCACAGCGTTACTCAGTATGAATGTCGCATCAAAGATTCAAATGTTACCGCTCAGTGGGTGTTGTCTCGAGACTCACGTCATGTTATTGTGGCTTTGAGGCTTCATGAGATTCGAATTACTGGCCAGAGTAATTTAAATATTAAAATGACCCTTTATTACAATATTCATAATGAATATAAATATTTTAATATGTAATAAATAAATATATTAAATAATATTACATTACATCAGCTAGTGTGTGTGTGTGTGTGTGTGTGCATTTATACAGACAGCTTGTTATAGGCTGTCTGGACTCTGTATATCTGGGTGGTTTTCGGTTTTGTTCTCCCCCCGCTCGTTAGCGGGAACGGTCGCGGCGGGAGGAAAGCGGGGCGGGCAGCCGGACAACAAATGCTGAATATAAGCAGGAGCGGTCGGGTTCGGGCTAAAACCTGGCGGGAGCGGGATTCAAAATTTAGTCCCGCGCAGATCTCTACCTGAGATCTCTCTCGTACCCACAAATTCCTCTGAATGGTGGAGGACAACATTTATAAACCATAGGTGCAGGCTGCGATGACGGCCCTTTCCCACCTCCGCCTCAAAATCATTTTAAAGTTGGGCGAACTTCATGTTGTACCTTGTCGCTATTAATACACGCACTTTGGGCTACACGTAGAACAACTTTATTCATAGTGTGCACACAGGCAAAGGCCACATTTTCAACTACACACACACATCAGGGGCCTCATGTATCAACGCTGCGTACGCACAAAAACTTTGCGTACGCCAGATTTCACGCTCAGAATCGCTCACGTTTGGATTTACTAACAATGAACTGAACGTGGGAATTTGCGCAGGTTCACGGCAGCTTTCTGGCTGGCGTACGCACATTTTTTGTGCGTGTCTGTTTTATTTCCATTGGCGACTCCTAGAGGCAGTTGTGTTAAATTCCTCTCTACAAAGTGTCTGATCCTTGCAATGGCAGCTGTATGAGACGGGTTCATATAGTAGGTATGTAAGATTTCCATACCATACAGTTGACCAGCTAAACATTAAAGCACAATTTGCAGCGGTCGCCTGTTTTCCCAATGTAATCTGAGCGATCTACTGCACGCACATTGCTATAAAGACACTATCTGAAGATAAATTTGCATGCGTGAATCAGAAACATTTCCATTCAATAAATGTGCAAATAAAATATGATGCACAAACTTATTAATGATTCCTACTTGTCTTTCTCGTGATAAATAGTGGGCAAAATCTGATATGTAGCGGGAAAAAAAGAAGAAAGAATTCATCAGACGCTGGATTCGAACCGAGTTTGTGCTCGAACGTGTCAGTATATGATTATATGCTTCTTATGAGGTGCGCCACTGAGACTGCTAAGAGTACTGCAACAGTTTACAGATATAAACCACACTATTTCTTTTGTAAATGCACTCAGTGCGATGTTCAGACCCAACTGTGTTAACCGTATCAGCTAAACTCTCCCACTCTATTTTTTTCTTTTGTTGTTAATTCCGGAGAACAAACTTGCAAATAACACCGCTTTTCTCCGTTCTACCTCCGAAAGCAGCACCTCCAGTTCACATTCTGTTCAAAGTTTCTCTTTTTGTTTGATTTTGCCGTTGCTTTTTCGTTGGGTTTTGCCATTAGCATAGTCATTAGCATATTCATACGGGGGAGGAGGCAGGGAGGGGTTTTGTGCTCGTGCATGTTGCGCTCAGTTTCACGTTCATTCGGATGTACAAAAGAATATGCGTGAGATTCGGCGTACGCAGTGTTTCATACATCTGAAATTTTTTCTGCGTACGCACATTTACAGCTTTGTGCGTACGCAATGTTTTAGTAAGATTTCCACGCAAGTCTTCGTACATGAGGCCCCAGGGCTGTACCATTACATAAACTGCGTGGGGGTAAATCTGGACTGAACCATTCACTGCTTATACTACACTTTGCATATTTCGCAGAGCTAAAAACAAGACAACTTCTTCCATCGTGGCTAGTGTGGCACAGATGCTAGAACCCGCCTTTATGCATGCGTGAGATTGTAAATTGTATGGCAAGTGTAAACGCATTAATTGGATATGGGTCACAATTAAAACAACGTGTAAACAGACAGGCAAACAAATCAGATACAGGCAACAAATCGGAATTGGGCATCAAGACCTGACAGTGTAAACGGAGCCTTTGTGCCATGCGCTTTAAGGCTGATTTATACTTCTGCGTCAAACGCCGGCGTATGCTACGGCGCTGACGCATAGCCCTTCGCTGTGGCCGTCGGCGTGGCTGACGTGCACCTCTCAAAAATTGTAACCACACATCGCAACGACGCGTAGCGCAAGCTCTGTGATTGGTCGGATTGGTAGCGCTGACGAGTCTGGGCGGGACCGAGAGCCACGCGAATGGCGCGAGCGATTGTTTATAAGTGTGGAGTCCCATGAAGGAGCTCCGGATGGAAAGTTTTGTTTTGTGTTTACCTCATAGTTAAAGTTGTTGCACGTCCGCCGGTTCCTGCCTCAAAATGAGCGAGTTTGAGCCTCTTTTTTTTTTTTTTTTTTTAACACTTTTATTGTTTCAGAAAGGTGTGATACATTCAAACTGTATTAGTAACCAAATACCAATCAAAGATCTCCCGCCCCATCCCGACATTCAAAATAAAAATTAAACATTAAAAAAAGAAAGGAATAGAATAAAAAATGCATTCTCATGCGAGGAAAGTAATACAAAAACAAATAAATAGAAAATAAAGATTAACTAAAATAAACTTAAAGATAAAAATAAAAAGGGCAATGTAAGCTGAGAAAATATGATATACTTTTCCTTCTATGATAATGAAGGACTACTGAGACATTCCAAGCATGGGAGAGGTCCTCCTGGTGAGGCAGAGTTCCTCACAGCTCCGATACATATCTCTGCCATTTGCTTACAGTAACCATTTGCTCTTCACCATACACAATTCATCAGCTTGTGTTCTTCCTTCAGATAACTTTGTCATGTTTGGTGTCATTTGACAGTTTATGACTTCAGTGTTGTAGTGATGAAATCAACATTGACATTGATTAATTGTGTTTCAATCTACAATATATTTACTATTGTTGGGTCATGGCCTGAGGAGAGTATGTTAATGTACTTCTCCCCCACTTCATCTCTTCAACTTTGCTCTCATGTTCAGCTGGTTTTGGGGGTTGGTTTTCACTCATGTTTGACAATGCTTTGCTCAGGGTATAATAGGGAAAGGTAACTGTTGATCTGGGAGAATGGCTTTTACTCTGCATCTCCCGCACACTGGTGCGTAGCCTCATATGCTAACAAAGGCAGTTTCACTGTGTTTGTTGCTCAGCAGTGCATATGTTACAGCTAATTTCTTTATACAGTATGTTAGTTTGTGTCATTCTAATGTCTGTATATTTAAACCTGTAACTTAATAAACAACTTTGCCTGCTTTACGACGTAGAGATTCTTTCTCTTCATCAATGATGATAACAACTTTAATGGAGTCAGATTAATTACAATGGAGTCAGATAAATAATGGATTTAAACACGCCATCCTTCAACTGCTTCCTGTTTCCGATTATTGGTTCAGAATAGCAGCGTAAGCTTCAAGCCTTACAGGCAATTTTGTTAAAAATTTTAAATATATAAAAAATAAATACCATTAAAACATTGACATTTCAACATATACATTCCAGTGAAAGTGTATTAAAGTTAGTCATTACAAACACAGTGTATTTTAACAGTCACATTGTTTGGGATTACTAAACAGTCAGTCC
>NC_141022.1:59620000-59645000 GCF_052040795.2 Danio rerio | reverse complement strand
GAGCGCGCTGATTGGTTTGAACCAAGCCTTACTCATGCATTAATGCAACACACTGTAAGACGTAATAAGACACACTCTGGCACAGACGTCTAGTCTGCACGCTGGAATACACACTATTATGTCATGATTGTGACGCAGCTTCAAAAATTAGTTTCAAACTGGAAGTACGAATTTGCTTGAAATAACGCAAAAACAACCAAATTACACTTTTTAGTGAAATATAGGTGTCCTAATAGTGTTTTTAGCAGTATGGGACACATATACGACTGTCAACAGCTCAAAAAATGTGTTTTGGTGTTTTGTGACCCTTTAACAAACTGTTACGTTGCTTAGTTACACGTCCTGTCAATCATCGCCCAACAGCTAGCTCTCTGCAACTCTCACATGGTCTCCCGCTGAAGCTAAGCAGGGCCGGTCAGTACCTGGATGGGAGACCACATGGGAAAGCTAGGTTGCTGCTGGAAGTGGTGTTAGTGAGACCAGCAGGGGGCGCTCAACCTGTGGACTGCTTGAGTCTTAACATCCCATAGCCATCTTTCGGATGAGACTTCCTGACTCTCTGTGGTCATTAAAAATCCCAGGATGTCCTTTGAAAATAGTATAGGTTTAACCCTGGCGTCCCAGCCAAATTTGCCCACTGGCCTCTGTCCATCATGGCCTCCTAACCATCCCCATATCATCATTGGCTTCATCACTCTGTCTCCTCTGGTGTGCGCGGTCTGGCGTCGCATTATTCAGATGCATGCTGCACACTGGTCGTGGATGAGGAGATCCCCTGCAAAAGTGAGTCCAAAAAAGCGCACTATAAATGTAAGAAATTATTTTACATTTTATTTAATTATACATGGTTCCCCTGGGAGACATTATTGGAAGACATGGGATCAGCTTTCACTGCTATGCAGATGATACTCAATTATAAATTTCAACTAAACCTGATGAGCTGTCTGAAACGTATAAGCCAGGGTGTCCAAACTCGGTGTCCTGCAGATTTTAGCTCCAACTTGCCTCAACACTCCTACAAGGATGTTTCCAGAAAGCTTAGGCCCCATTTATACTAGTGCGTTTTAATATTAAAACGTCGTTTTAGATCAAAAACGATCCGCGTCCACACTAGCATTTTACCTAGCGTCTCTGAACATATCTCCGTCCACACTACGCCACCAAAAACGTATATCACCTGACCATTCCCACACTCTGGGCATGCGTGCTCTAGTTTAAACAGAAAGCATGTCTCTCGCTCGGCATTTGGTTATTGTTAGTCAACAACATATCACCCCAATTTTATCCTCCTTACACTGACTGCCTGTTAAGTTTCATATTGAATTTAAAATATTGCTTCCTATAAAATATTACATATAAAGCATTAAATAATCGAGCTCCAGTTTATCTAACCAACGTTCTGTCTCGCTACAGTCGAACTCGACTTATTTAGTTCGATTGAACTAATCGCACTAGAGTTCGTTTTCCCTTTTGGTGCGGTTCGTTTGGGCAGGTGTAAATGCAGCAATCGTACTCGAGTGCGCACCAAAAGCGGAACAAATAAGCGTACCGAGACCTGCTGGAAGCGGTGGTCTCGGTACGCTTTCAAACAAACCCTGGAGCAGTTAGTTTGTGGTGAGAATATGATCCGTACTAAAACAGGTCCAACCGCAAAAAGTACTGCGCCTTTTGGACTAATCCAGCTGCCGTAGGCCGATGCGCTATGCATTATGGGGTATGGAAGAAAATATTTGTTGACAGCGCTTTACCAACAGAGAGAGAGAGGGGAAAACATTACCTGATGGAGCGTTGGTAATATTTCCCGCAAGATGAGCATGTCGCAGTTTAGCTAAATTAATACACGCTTCCACCTGAAGTGACGAGCGATGCATTAAAACTTTGTTTTAATACAGCCGTGCTTCATTCTCGAAATGCATAGTTTGTCTAAAGCAGGCATACAATCAGTCAGCGCAGTCGTCCCTCCATAGTAAAAACGACATTGTGTCTGCCGGTTTTGTTTACTTGCGGGAGTTTATTTGCATTTTCCCACACGTGAATTCTGACCAATCAATAAGCAGTTAAGGCACTATGTTCAACAACATCTGGCCAATGAGAGATGTGGATTTTGTCACTTGACTGCATTTTGGTTCGTTTCAACTGGTTCAGACCAAAGCCAGCAGTGTGGTGTGAAAACGACCCAAAGACGGCAGAAAATGCAACAATGTATCATTTATTACCCTTGGTCCAGACCAAATGAAGCGAACTACACATGTGAAAGCACCCTTAAATATCTCTAATCTCAGGGCTTCTGGTAGTACCTAGAATAGCAAAGTCGAGTAAAAGATGTCGAACCTTCTCATTTATGACTCCTAAACTAGCATTAGCGTTGTCCCCTCACAGCAAGAGGGTCGCTGGTTTGAGTCTCGGCTGGGCTAGTGTGGAGTTTGCATGTTCTCCCCGTGTTGGGTTGGGTTTCCTCCAGGTACTCCGATTTCCCACACAAGTCCAAACACATGCGCGATAGGTGAATTGGGTAAGCTAACTTGTCTGCAGTGTATGTGTGTGAATGAGAGTGTATGGGTGTT
Organism: Danio rerio; assembly: GCF_052040795.2. Taxonomy (NCBI): domain Eukaryota; kingdom Metazoa; phylum Chordata; class Actinopteri; order Cypriniformes; family Danionidae; genus Danio; species Danio rerio. The sequence continues at coordinate 59,642,436 of NC_141022.1, read as the reverse complement.
TCCCAGTGATGGGTTGCAGCTGGAAGGGCATCTGCTGCTGGATAAGTTGGCGGTTCATTCTGCTGTGGACACCTCAGATTAATAAAGGGACTAAGCCGAAAAGAGTGAATCAATGCTATCCTAATCTTACACTGAATAAAGCACATTTTTCTACTGAACAAAATTCAGTGTGACGTTCATTTAACTTGTCACAAGGCACAAATCATCACAAACAAACACCCGCAGTACGTAATATTTGCTTGTGCACATCTCAGCACATTCCAAGACAGACAGTGAAAACTCTAAAAACTCTGATAAAAGACTTCTCCAGTTTTTTTTTCTCACAGAAGAAACATCTGAAGACGTCAACAACCACAGTCTGGCTTTTCCTCTCCGCCGCTGCCTGGGAAAATGACGATAACAGAGTAAGTGTCATCTGCGGTCTCCCTTTCCAGTGGAAAACTAAAACCGAAAGTGTTTACCTCAGAATAAGCAAATACGGGAATCTTGAGAGCTGTAAACAGAGCGCAGTGTGTTGTTCATTAAGCGTGTCACAAGACGTGAATCATGACACACAGTGCCAGTATCTCAGCTGACTCATATAAACAAACGAGAGCGCATACGATTCCCGCACTCACGTGGGCTTGTGGGAATCAAGTTATGCCCAAAATCCCCTTTTCTGGGGCCGAACGTCTGTTTCTCGCTCTCTGGCTCCCCTCCCCAACTCTCCGGCTCTGGCTCATGTTAGATTCTGACTGAAACCACACCTCCTCCTGGTTCTCTCTCTCTCTTTAACTCTTTCTATCCTCTCTTGAATTCAAATACAAAAATTGCTTTATTGGCATGGCATAAGTAATAAATATATTGCCAAAGCATAAAATTAACATCAAAAAGATCATACACACACACTCACACGTATATACACTCACTGGCCACTTTATTAGGTACACCAGGTCTGATGAGTCTCGATTTCTGCTGCGACATCTGGATGGTCGGATCAGAATTTGGCATCAACATGAAAGCATGGATCCATCCTGACTTGTATCAGTGGTCCAGGCTGGTGGTGATGGTGTAATAGTGTGGAGGATATTTTCTTGGCACACTTTGGGTTCATAAGTACCAACTGAGCATCGTGTCAACGCCACAGCCTACCTGAGTATTGTTGCTGACCATGTCCATCCCTTTATGACCACAGTGTACCCAGGGCCGGCGCGTCCATAGAGGTGACCTAGGCAGTCTGCCTAGGGCGGCAGTATAGAGAGGGCAGCGTCTACGACATTTCCCTTACCAATTACCTCAATTATGTCCGCGACACCTCCCTCACCACCCGCGTCCTCAGATATATTCACGCATAGACGACAGAATAGAGAGGGCGGCGTCAGCGACACCTCCATCAGCACCCGCGCGGCCTCAGTTATATCCACGCATAGGGCGGCAGAATAGAGGTCCACGACACCCACGTGTCCTCAGTTATATCCGCGGATAAGGCGGCAGAATAGAGGTCCACGACACCCGCGCGTCCTCAGTTATATCTGCGCATAGGGCGGCAGAATAGAGGTCCACGACACCCGCGCGTCCTCAGTTATATCCGCGCATAGGGCAGCAGAATAGAGGTCCACGACACCCGCGCGTCCTCAGTTATATCCGCAGATAAGGCGGCAGAATAGTGGTCCACAACACCCGCGCGTCCTCAGTTATATCTGCGCATAGGGCGGCAGAATAGAGGTCCACGACACCCGCGCGTCCTCAGTTATATCCGCGCATAGGGCAGCAGAATAGAGGTCCACGACACCCGTGCGTCCTCAGTTATATCCGCGCATAGGGCAGCAGAATAGAGGTCCACGACACCCGCGCGTCCTCAGTTATATCCGCAGATAAGGCGGCAGAATAGAGGTCCACGACACCCGCGCGTCCTCAGTTATATCCGCAGATAAGGCGGCAGAATAGAGGTCCACAACACCCGCGCGTCCTCAGTTATATCCGCAGATAAGGCGGCAGAATAGAGGTCCACGACAACCGCGCGTCCTCAGTTTTATCCGCGCATAGGGCAGCAGAATAGAGGTCCACGACACCCGCGCGTCCTCAGTTATATCCGCAGATAAGGCGGCAGAATAGAGGTCCACGACACCCATGCATCCTCAGTTATATCCGCGGATAAGGCGGCAGAATAGAGGTCCACGACACCCGCGCGTCCTCAGTTTTATCCGCGCATAGGGCGGCAGAATAGAGGTTCACGACACCCGCGCGTCCTCAGTTTTATCCGCGGATAAGGCGGCAGAATAGAGGTCCACGACACCCGCGCGTCCTCAGTTTTATCCACGCATAGGGCGGTAGAATAGTGGTCCACGACACCCGCGCATCCTCAGTTATATCCGCGCATAGGGCGGCAGAATAGAGGTCCACGACACCCGCGCGTCCTCAGTTATATTCGCGCATAGGGCAGCAGAATAGTGGTCCACAACACCCGCGCGTCCTCAGTTTTATTCGCGCATAGGGCGGTAGAATAATGGTCCACGACACCCGCGCATCCTCAGTTATATCCGCGCATAGGGCAGCAGAATAGAGGTCCATGACACCCGCGCATAGGGCGGTAGAATAATGGTCCACAACACCCGCGCGTCCTCAGTTTTATTCGCGCATAGGGCGGCAGAATAGAGGTCCACGACACCCGCGCATCCTCAGTTTTATTCGCGCATAGGGCGGTAGAATAATGGTCCACGACACCCGCGCGTCCTCAGTTATATCCGCGCATAGGGCGGCAGAATAGAGGTCCACGACACCCGCGCGTCCTCAGTTATATCCGCGCATAGGGCAGCAGAATAGAGGTCCATGACACCCGCGCATCCTCAGTTTTATTCGCGCATAGGGCGGTAGAATAATGGTCCACGACACCCGCGCGTCCTCAGTTATATCCGCGCATAGGGCGGCAGAATAGAGGTCGACGACACCCGCGCGTCCTCAGTTATATCCGCGCATAGGGCAGCAGAATAGTGGTCCACAACACCCGCGCGTCCTCAGTTTTATTCGCGCATAGGGCGGCAGAATAGAGGTCCACGACACCCGCGCATCCTCAGTTATATCCGCGCATAGGGCAGCAGAATAGAGGTCCATGACACCCGCGCATCCTCAGTTTTATTTGCGCATAGGGCGGTAGAATAATGGTCCACGACACCCGCGCGTCCTCAGTTATATCCGCGCATAGGGCAGCAGAATAGAGGTCCATGACACCCGCGCATCCTCAGTTATATCCGCGGATAAGGCGGCAGAAAAGAGGTCCACGACACCCGCGCGTCCTCAGTTATATCCGCGCATAGGGCAGCAGAATAGAGGTCCACGACACCCGCGCGTCCTCAGTTATATCCGCGGATAAGGCGGCAGAAAAGAGGTCCACGACACCCGCGCGTCCTCAGTTATATCCACGCATAGGGCGGCAGAATAGAGAGTGCGGTGTCCGCGACACCTCCCTGCCTCAGCACCCGCGCATCCTCAGTTTTATCCGCACATAGGGCGGCAGAATAGAGAGAGCAGTGTCCGCGACACCTCCCTGCCTCAGCACCCGCGCGTCCTCAGTTTTATCCGCACATAGGGCGGCAGAATAGAGAGAGCAGTGTCCGTGACACCTCCCTCCCTAAGCACCCGCGCGTCCTCAGTTTTATCCGCGCATAGGGCGGCAGAAAAGAGGTCCGCGACACCTCACTTCATTTTCATAACCGGTCACTTTCGTTTTCACATTGGGGTTGAGGGCGGCGTGATCGTCCTCTGCCTAGAGCGGCAGTTCAGCTTGCTCCACCCTTGAGTGTACTCATCTTCTGATGGCTACTTCCAGCAGGATAACGCTCCATGTCATAAAGTGTGTATCATCTCAGAGTGGTTTCTCGAACATGACAATGAGTTCACTGTACTCAAATGGCCTCAAAGTGAATGGGAAGCGTTGACGCTGACACTATGTATACGTTTATTTCATGCAGCTGCCATTTTAAAGTACCAAATCAAGGCTGCGGCGGGAAGAAACCCGGAAGTATAAGACCAGCACTGTAAACATTGCAGTAACGTGCTGTGGACTACAAACCTCCGGCTGTTACAGAGATTTCAAAATGCAGAAATAGTGTAAACATCACGTTAATATCATTTAGTAAGTTTAATTTAAACAATTAAAAGCAGATTAGGTATCACAATGTCTTTAAGAGTAATACGCTTACGTGTCCTCCTAGGCTTCAGATAATGTCACCAGGTAAACCAGGTGACAACGCTTTCCTGCTTCAGCCTATGTAACCCGGTGAGTGATAAACACTGGAGTCTTCATGTAGCACACCCTCGTGTTGTCCCAGTACTGAATTTTTAAAATCGTCCATTTCCTGCTAACATTCAAGCGCCGCTGAGCGCGTTTATAAACACCACTGATTTGCCATGATAGTCACCAGGTGCTCATCAGTTTACCGCTCTTCACCCAGTGCAAACACAGATACACGGACACTGGAGTGCGAAGCAGCCGAGAAGATCAGTCGAGTGATCAAGCGGATCACTCATCTGTACACGGTAAACAGCAGTGGGTAAACTAATGACCTTCACGGCCAATCACAGTCATTTCTGTTGAGCACATGAACACAATGACTAATGTCAACAGTGCCTTAAATTTCGATGGTAAATGGACGTTTTTTTATTTATTTTTTTATTTATAGCACCGAAATTCACTATGGTGATGAGTCTAATATAGTGAAAGAATCAGTCCATTAACTCGAGTTTGATAAATGGCATTTAAAATGTGTGTTTAGGAAAGAAAACGTTAGCTAACTAGTGCCATTTCCCTTAACTTAGCTGAAAATGAGCTTTGATGTCCCTTTTATTTTCACCATTCATTCAGAACAGACCTTCGGGTCACTCAAAAGGCGATGAAATAATAAATTTGTGTCACTTTATCTTCACTGATAAGAAATACAGCCATGTACACAACGTTCCTATGTAACTCCGAGCGATACTTCCGGGTTTCTTCCCACCGCAGCTTCATTTTTGGCCTGCAGCCTTAAGCCAACACATCCCTCCCACCAGTGCCGATATACAAGAGTATGTATGAGTGTATTTGAATGTGTTTGGGTGTTTCCCGGTACTGGGTTGCAGCTGGAAAGGCATCCGCTGTGTAAAACACATTCCAAAAAAGTTGGCGGTTCATTCCACTGTGGCGACCCCTGATGAATAACGGACTAAGCCGAAGGATAATGAATGAATTAACAATCAAACCCTTTTCTCAAGCTCTTTCTTTGGTTTCTCTCTCTCTTTCGTTTCTCTTTCTTTCTCTTAAACTCTCTCTCTCTCTTCCTTCCTTCATTTCTCTCTCTCCCTCCCTCCCCTCTCTCTGACTCGCTCGCTCTCTCTCCCTCACACTCCCTCCTTCTCCCTCTCTCAAGCGGCGTAGAATCCTGGCTGTGTTTAATTGTCGAGTGGCGAGATCTAAAGGGAGAGATCGGGAATCACATGGAGCCGCTGCGTCTGTCAGCGCTTTACGAGCCCCAGCCCCGACAGAGGCGCGCAGAGGAGCCGTAGGAAGGAAGTGTTTGGGAGCGGGGAATTTTTTTTTTAACGCGGTGGAAGGTGTAGACAGAGGTGAAAGACTGTAGGAGAGTTGGAGAAGAAGAAAAAAGGGAAAAGAAAAGAGGCCCACCGTTTGGAGGAAAGGGCAATAAGCAGAGAAAAAAAGTGGGAAAACAAGAGTTAGAAAAACCAGAGGAAGGAAGGGGGAGGTGAGAGAGAGACGGCAGAACAAAAAAAAAAAAGTTTGGGAATAGGGAAGTGCAAGAGAGAGAGAGAGACAGTTATACGCAGATGAGAAAAGCAGACGCAGGGAAGTGGATGGAGCAAGAAACTGTTGTTTTTTTAGTTCTTTAGGTCGGGGAATGCACTCGGAGGATACAGCGACGGGATTACGAACGCCTTCCTGCCACTTTTGCCTGCAGCAGGAATCCAGACGCACTATTGAGGGATCATGTCTGCGCATGGAGCCCACAGTGGCACCGTTTCCAAAGGAATTATGGATAGACGGAGCACACACGACTGGTGTTTATCCACCAAAACAAGTTTACACCGAGGAACTACGACATCCGTGTCACTCCAGATGGGATCCTCCATGTGTGCGAGAAATACAAAGGGAATGCGGATGCATCCAGAGATGGTATTACCCTGAGATTGCATATCCCTACAATGGTGATCATGTTTGGAGAGTTAGAGGTCAGCACTATTATGGCCACCTCTCAGAATTTCAGCAATGCACAAGACGACGGGTTTCTTTTAGGCATCCCCAAGAGGAGAGACCTGCGCTCATCAGACAATCGCTATCAAGTCCTGGAAAGCTGCACTGTAACGGGACGACCTCCGAACAAGCGTTTTTTCCCACCGAAGTGCCCTCCAGTAAGTTAATCCGCTCAGGACCGCAGCGGGACGTAAAAAAGACGGTTCATGGGGACTCAAAGAGTCTGGAGGGTCGAGGGAATCAGAGGAAGAGCCAGGGAACCGTACGGGAACAGATCAAACAAGTGGTCAATGAGCTGGAGGAAGTGCTGGGTGGTCTCAAACAGGTCCAGTTGGAGATGAAAGAGGTGAGGAATGATAAACAGTGATTTATTTATGCTTGTACTGTGTGATTGAATCCATTTGGGATACTTTATTGAAAGTAAAAATCAAGCTGAATGCATGAAGGATGCTCAGAATTAGGCATGGGCCAGTTTAAGATGCTGACGGTATGGATAAAAATATCACAGTATTGTGATTACTGCTTTAAATTAGGTTCTTGGTAAATGTCTGGGTTAAAAAACAACTACTTTGTTCCCCTATTGAACCTAATATGTTTAATTTTAAAGGGCACCTAGTTTACCCCTTTTTAAGATTCATTGTTAATATTATGGGGAGAAGCAGTGGCGCAGTAGGTAGTGCTGTCGCCTCACAGCAAGAAGGTCGCTGGTTTGAGCCTCAGTTGGCGTGTCTGTGAGGAGTTTGCATGTTCTCCCTGCGTTTGCATGGGTTTCCTCCGGGTGCTCCGGTAAATTGGGTAGGCTAAATTGTCCGTAGTGTGTGAGTATGTGTGTGTGTGTGTGTGTGTGTGAATGTGTGTGTGTGGATGTTTCTGAGAGATGGGTTGCTGCTGGAAGGGCATCCGCTGCATAAAAACTTGCTGGATAAGTTGGCTGTTCATTCCGCTGTGGCAACCCCGGAATAATAAAGGGACTAAGCCGACAAGACAATGAATGAATGAATGAATGTTTATATTATGGTTGTTCTGAGTGTGCCAGTTTAGGTTCAGTTCAAAACACCGTTCAGATTTTGTATTATAATGTGTTATCATGTTGGGGGCGTGTATACAGCTTGCTGTTTTAGGGGCGTGTTGCTTCACATGAAAATTAGCTTTGACTTCCCGCCCAACTTAACAAGGGGGCGGAGACAAGAGCTCCCCCAGTTTGTGTATCCGCTTGTTAAGAGATGACGTGTTGGTGACGTATGTAATACTGCTTCCGGGTCTAAGCCGCCACTCATTTGAAGTGAGAAATTATTTGTTTATGATCACTTTTTATTCATATCACACATTAAAGTTAATTTTATATAAAGTGATAGTTTACACAACAATCTTTGGGCTTGCCCCTGCTGAAAAATCCAGCTTGAACCAGCCTAGGCTGGTTGGCTGGTTTTAGCTGGTTGACCAGCCTGGTTTTAGAGGGGTTTTGGCCATTTCCAGGCTGATTTCCAGCCTGGTCTTAGCAGGTCAGGCTGGAAAATGACCAGCTAAATCCAGCTAAAACCAGCTTGATCAGCCTGGTTTAAGCTGGACATAGCTGGTTTTGGCTGGCCTCCCAGCCTGGCTAGTCTGGTCAAGCTGGTTTTAGCTGGTCATCTCCCAGCCTGACCAGCTAAGACCAGGCTGGAAATAGCTGTAAAGCAACTTGGAAGTTGCCAAAACCTCTCTAAAACCAGCCTGGTCAACCAACTAAAACCAGCCAACCAGCTTAGGCTGGTTTAAGCTGAATTTTTCAGCAGGGACTGCATCACAAATACCAAAATTTTAACAATTTATAAAAAAATGAATCACTTTCTGGCCATTGGATATTAGGCATGGACATATATATTGCAATCGTATTTTCGAAGGTATTAAATCGATATGTAAACGTTTATTATTACCATTTCATAAGTCTCCCCATTCAGTTGAATAGAGCGCTTGGACCCGGAAGCTGCTTCGCGTGACGACACACTTAACAAGCGGATGGCAACAGACAGGCAGACAGAGAGAAGCAACATCAGTGAGAGGACCAGCATTCAGCCCTACATGTACGACTCGAACACAGACCAATCAGAGACTACTGTTGAGGAATTAATAGTGTGCCACAATATCTCAGAGTGATGGTTATAAAATAATTTGTGTCTTTGTATAGTTTTACAGCCGCTATGTAACGATGCATGCGTTATCCGTATAGGGATGTGATTAACCCGTTTCACTATTAACCGGGCTTTAATTCGGCATGGTTAATTAATCGTAAAGGCTTCTCAACACCGTGTTTCTGCACGGATCAAAACTGCGGCAAATTAAAGTTATGCCAACTGTGTGCTAGTTGTACACAAAAGAAGATGTTTTGAAGAATGCTGAATGCTGGCATCTATTGACTTCCATATAGTGCAAAACACATATACTACACAGGTCAATAGGTAGCAGCTATTTTTATTTTTGGGTGAAATAATTTCTAAATATGACTGACTTTATTAGCACCTACTGTTACACTCAGTGGCATTTTGGTGGCTCTTTAACCCTTCTGGACACAAATAGCTCATCTAAAAATAAAAATGGTATTCTACTCACTCGTTTTAAAGTATGTAAACATACCTGGCAATAAAATTCTTTCTGATTCTGAGAACGATTGAAAATATGTCCACAAACATGCTTTGGTTTAAAGGAGACCTATTATCCCCCTTTTTGCAAGATAGTTCACCCATAATGAGCATTTATCCTCCTCATGTGGTTTTAAACCTTTATGAGTGTCTTTCTTCTGTTGTACACAAAAGAAGATGTTTTGAAGAATGCTGAATGCTGGCATCTATTGACTTCCATTTAGTGGAAAAAACAAATTGTATGGAAGTCAATAGGTAGCAGCTATTTCATTTTTGGGTGAACTTTCCCTTTAAATCTGGAGTCTTTTAATCACCAAATTATTCTGTTTCTAAATATGACTGACTTTATTTGGCACTAACTGTTACACTCAATGGCATTATTGGTGGGTCTTAAACCCTTTTGGACATTTATAGCTCATCTAAAAAATAAAAATTATATTTTACTCACTCATTTTAAAGCATATGTGAACACACCTGGCAAATATAGTTCTTTTTGATTATGATTATGAAGGAAAAAGGGCCACAGATTAAACAGGCTTTGGTTTATTATTCCCTTTTAACAAGATATTCCCTACAAAAATGAGCATTTATCCTCCTCATGTGGTTTTAAACCTTTATGAGTGTCTTTCTTCTGTTATACACAAAAGAAGATGTTTTGAAGAATGCTGAATGCTGGCATCTCTTGACTTCCATATATTGGAAAACACAAATTGTCTGAAAGTCAATAGGTAGCAGCTATTTCATTTCTGGGTGAACTTTCCCTTTAAATCTGGAGTCTTTTAATCACCAAATTATTCTGTTTCTAAATATGACTGACTTTATTAGCACCTACTGTTATGCTCAACAGCATTTTGGTGGGTCTTAAACCCTTTTGGACATTTATAGCTCATCTAAAAATAAATCGATATTTTACTTACTCGTTTTAAAGTATATGTGAACATACCTGGCAATAAAGTTCTCTCTGATTATGATTATGAAGAAAACTGTCCACAGATTAAACATGCTTTGGTTTAAAGGAGACCTATTATCCTCTTTTTACAAGATAGTTCACCCAAAAATTAGCATTTATCCTCCCTCATGTGGTTTTAAACCTTTATGAGTTTTTTTCTTCTGTTGTACACAAAAGAAGATGTTTTGAAGAATGCTGAATGCTGGCATATATTGACTTCCATATAACGCAAATTGTCAATTGGCAGGAGCTATTATATTTTTGGGTGAACTATCCCTTTAAATCTAGAGTTTTTCAATTATCAAATCATTATTTTTTCTAAATATGACTAACCAGTTGTTTTTTTTAGCACCTACTGTTATGCTCAAAAGCATTTTGGTGGGTCTTTAACGCTTCTGGACATTTATAGCTCATCTTAATGAGTTTCTTTCTTCTGTTGCACTTCCAAATAACTGCAAACTATACATAATACTATGGAAGTGCTACTTCACTTTTGGGTGAACTACCCCTTTAAATATAGAGTCTTTTAATTACCTGAATATTGTTTCTCAATATGACTGACTTAATTTGGCACTTACTGTTACACTCGATGGCTTTATTGGTGGGTCTTAAACCCTTTTGGACATTTATAGCTTATCTAAAAAATTACATTTTTATTTTACTCACTCATTTTAAAGCATATGTAAACACACCTGGCAATAAAGTTCTTTCTGATTATTATTATTAAAAAAAGGGCCACAGATTAAACAGGCTTTGGTTTATTATTCCCTTTTTCCAAGATAGTTCACCCCAAAATGAGCATTTATCCTCCTCATGTGGTTTTAAACCTTTTTGAGTGTCTTTCTTCTGTTGTACACAAAAGAAGATGTTTTGAAGAATGCTGAATGCTGGCATCTATTGACTTCCATATATTGGAAAACACAAATTGTCTGAAAGTCAATAGGTAGCAGCTATTTCATTTTTGGGTGAACTTTCCCTTTAAATCTAGAGTCTTTGAATCACCAAATTATTCTGTTTCTAAATATGACTGACTTTATTTGGCACTTACTGTTACACTCAATGGCTTTATTGGTGGGTCTTAAACCCTTTTGGATATATAGCTCATCTAAAAACAAAAAATGATATTTTACTCACTCGTTTTAAAGCATATGTGAACACACCTGGCAAATATAGTTCTTTTTGATTATGATTATGAAAAAAGGGCCACAAATTAAACAGGCTTTGGTTTATTATTCCCTTTTAACAAGATATTCCCTACAAAAATGAGCATTTATCCTCCTCATGTGGTTTTAAACCTTTATGAGTTTCTTTCTTCTGTTATACACAAAAGAAGTTGTTTTGAAGAATGCTGAATGCTGGCATCTCTTGACCGCCATATATTGGAAAACACAAATTGGATGGAAGTCAATAGGTAGCAGCTATTTCATTTTTTGGTGAACTTTCCCTTTAAATCTAGAGTCTTTTAATCACCAAATTATTCTGTTTCTAAATATGACTGACTTTATTAGCACCTACTGTTATGCTCAACGGCATTTTGGTGGGTCTTAAACCCTTCTGGACATTTATAGCTCATCTAAAAATAAATCGATATTTTACTCACTCGTTTTAAAGTATATGTGAACACACCTGGCAATAAAGTTCTCTCTGATTATGATTATGAAGAAAACTGTCCACAGATTAAACATGCTTTGGTTTAAAGGAGACCTATTATCCTCTTTTTACAAGATAGTTCACCCAAAAATTAGCATTTATCTTCCCTCATGTGGTTTTAAACCTTTATGAGTTTCCTCCTTCTGTTGTACACAAAAGAAGATGTTTTGAAGAATGCTGAATGCTGGCATATATTGACTTCCATATAACGCGAATTGTCAATTGGCAGGAGCTATTATATTTTTGGGTGAACTATCCCTTTAAATCTAGAGTTTTTCAATTATCAAATCATTATTTTTCTAAATATGACTAACCAGTTGTTGTTTTTAGCACCTACTGTTATGCTCAATGGCATTTTGGTGGGTCTTTAACGCTTCTGGACATTTATAGCTCATCTTAACGAGTTTCTTTCTTCTGTTGCACTTCCAAATAACTGCAAACTATACATAATACTATGGAAGTGCTACTTCATTTTTGGGTGAACTATCCCTTTAAATATAGAGTCTTTTAATTACCTGAATATTGTTTCTCAATATGACTGACTTCATTTTGCACTCACTGTTACACTGGCATTTTAGTTGGTCTTTGAGCCTTTTAAACATAGATAGCTCATCTAAAAATAAAAAAGGTATTTTACTCGCTCGTTCCAAAGCTGGATGACCTTCTATTTTCTGAAAAAGGTTTTGAAGGACGGTGGGAGCCAAACAGCTTTGGACCCCATTGACATCCATTCTCAGAATATCCTCTGTCACACACAAAATTCCATACAGGTTTCAAATGACAAATGGACAAGTGTCCTGCTGTGGCCGAGAGGCTATTTATAATAACTTTTCTTCATGCGCTCACATACAGCGACGAGGAAACAAGATTTGCCACTGATTTGGGCTTCAATATATTTGAGATGAGATTTTAATAAGCGCAGAGGATGGATACGATCAAAACCTCATCTTGTTTAGCCAGCGGAAAAATAATATCACTGTGTTCTCAGTAAACATCTCTGTAATGAATTCAACATCATCCGAACGCCTTCAGAAAGCCCCCCAAAAATGAACGCATCTGCCAGAAATGCACTGTCAGTTACACTCACCGGCCACTTTATTAGGTACACCTGTCCAACTGCTTGTTAACGCAAATTTCTACTCAGCCAATCACATGGATGCAGCTCAATGCATTTAGACATGCAGACATGGTCAAGACGATCTGCTGCAGTACAAAAGCGAGCATCAGAATGGGGAAGAAAGGGGATTTAAGTGACTTTGAAAGTGGCATGGTTGTTGCTGCCAGACGGGCTGGACTGAGCATTTCAGAAACTGCTCATCTACTGGGATTTTCACGCACAACCATCTGTAGGGTTTACAGAAAATGATCTGTGACAATATCCATTGTTGTTTGTTTGTTTGTTTGTTTATTTATATAGCACATTTTTTATAACACAACGTTGCCCAAAGTGCTGAACACAATCAATACTAATTACCTACATCACATACATGACAATTAAAACAGAAGGCGAACTACTCAACATTAAAGCGGCTCAAATGCAAAAGATGGAGTTTCAGAAGCTTTTTAAAAACAGATAGAGCTGGATGATGTCTGATGTGGGGCGGAAGCCCGTTCCAGAGTTTTGGGGAGATATCAGCAAAAGCCCGATCCCCACTTCGCTTACACTGGGACCTTGGTACCGAAAGAATGAATTGATCAGAAGAGCTCAGTGACCTACTAGGACTATATACATGTAGAAGATCTGATAAGTAAGGTGGTGCCAGATCATTTCGGGATTTAAAAACTAAAATTTTAATAGTTTAATATCAATCCATGACCTAACAGGCAGCAAGCCCAGAAAGGAGAGGACTGGGCTTATGTGCTTATACGTGCGAGTCCCTGTCAGAAGTCTCGAAACTACGGAACCCCGGAAGGGACGTAGTGGAGGAGAAAAAAGTTCCAATCCAATCTATCCCACTTTCTTTAATATGCAATATGCAACCTCTGAACCAGTGAATGCATGTATAAGCGCTGACTGACAGACGCGCTCCGTACAATAAACTGATCCCAGATCAGCTTCTGTACACGCCATTTACAGAGACACCTCTGTTATCAAACAAGTGAGCAGCAAATGCATCTCATGTTTTGTTTTGTATGATAACAGAGGTGTCACTGTAAGAATGCACAGATCAATAATGAAAGCATTTCATTACTTTAGAAACTGTTTGTGCTCATTTAAGAGAAAATAAGCTGTTTAAAATAAAACATGCAGGACGGATGTTTACATATTATTCATATTATTTGTCTGTTTAAACACCCGCTCCTCTGTGCTCCTCTGTAAATGGCATGTACAGAAGCTGATCTGGGATCAGTTTATTGTACGGAGCGCGTCTGTCAGTCAGCGCTTATACATGCATTCACTGGTTCAGATGTTGCATATGAAAAACGACGATCGACGAACAGCTTTAATGTAAAGAAAGTGGGATAGAATGGTAAAATATGGGAGAATTTCGGCTAAAACGGGAGGGTTACGTGAGTGAAGTGAACAGGAAGTGTTTGTGGAGAAAATATTTTGTGAGAGAACGCAAAACATCTTTGCGAGATAACGCAAAACTTTGCGAGGGAAAGTAAAACATCTTTGCAAGATAACGCAAAACTTTGCGAGGGAACGTAAAACATCTTCGCGAGATAACGCAAAACTTTGCGAGGGAACGCAAAAACTTCCTCCCACCCATTTATTTCTTTCACCCATTACCCATTTTTTTTTCACCCAGCCAATTTTTTGTCCTCTACTACGTCCCTTCCGGGGTTCTGTACGAAGCTGCATTTTGGACTAATTGCAATCTATTCAGGGTATTTTGACTAGCCACATATAGAGTTGCAATAGTCAAGTCTACACAAAATAAAAGCATGGATCACCTTCCCAAAGTCATTAAAAGATGGAAATGACTTTACTTTTGCCACAAGTCATACATGGAGAAAAATGGATTCAACAACTGAATTTACTTGTTTGCTAAATTATAGATCACTATCAAAATGAAACCCAAGATTCCTAACAACAGGTTTTTGATAAGTTGATAGCTCACCAAAACCTAATAATTCCAGTGAGCGGCAGTTCTGTGGGCGCAAAAGCCTTGTTGATGCCTGAGGTCAGAGGAGAATGGCCAGACTGGTTCCAGCTGATAGAACAGTAACTCAAATAAGCACCAAGGTCTGCAGAAGAGCATCTCTGAACACACAACACATCCAACCTTGAGGCAGATGGGCTACAGAAGCAGAAGAACACACCGGGTGCCTCTCCTGTCAGCTAAGAACAGGAAACTGAGGCTACAATTCACACAGACTCACCAAAACTGGACAATAGCAGATTGGAGAAACGTTGCCTGCTCTGATGAGTCTCCATTTCTGCTGACACATTCAGATGGTCGGGTCAGAATTTGGCATCAACAACATGAAAGCATGAATCCATCCTGCCTTGTATCAACGGGCTGATAGTGGTGGTGTAATGGTGTGGGGGATATTTTCTTTGCCCATTAGTACCAAGTGAGCATTGTGTCAACGCCACAGCCTATCTGAGTATTGCTGCTGACCATGTCCATCCCTTTATGACCACAGTGTCCTCATCCTCTGATGGCCACTTCCAGCAGGATAACGCACCATGTCATAAAGCATGAATCATCTCAGACTGGTTTCTTGAACATGACAATGAGTTCACCGTACTCAAATGGCCTCCACAGTCACCAGAACTCAATCCAATAGAGCACCTTTGGGATGTGGTGGAACGGGAGATTCACATCATGGATGTGCAGCCGACAAATCTGCAGCAACTGTGTGATGCTATCAAGTCAATATGGAGCAAAATCTCTGAGGAATATTTCCAGTAGCTTGTTGAATCCATGTCACAAAGGATTAAGGCAGTTCTGAAGGCAAAAGGGGGTCCAACCCAGTACTAGTAAGGTGTGCCTAATAAAGTGGCCAGTCAGTGTTTATATTCAGAGAGCTGGAAATGTTTCACTGTTGTACTTTCTGGAAGAGACTAAATGAGGGCAGAATCTTAAAATCAATACCTAAAGATAGCCTACTATGTGCAGATGAGCATCAGCAATAATGGACTGCAGGACGCAAGACAATAATTGAATTATTTAGATACGCTTCAATGGATGCATCCAGACTCCTATTAGAAGTATAGGACTGCAGCAGGATATAAAGTCACTATATGAATGCATCAGAGTGGAGGAAGTCAAACAAGGGTTATTTTTATGATACGTTTACCCGATAATGACCCGTGAGGACACTCGCATTACTTTGAATGGCTGAAAGTACAAGATGCAATAATGGCTGAAACATACATGCAAATATGGCCAAAGACTGAATAGGTTGTACTTTAAGTCAGTCACTAGTTTGACTTATTTAAGAGTGAAATAATGCGACTTGGATGGCTTCAAAATATGATTGGTTCATTGTGGCTTGATGCTAAATTTCGACCAATGACATGAGTTTAGGGGTCTGGGATGTATATTAATGCATTACAGTGAAGGAAGTCAAACAAGGGTTAATTTTACAATATATGTTTACCTGATGACCTCTGAGGATACAATTAGAAACATTTCAGCATTCAGGTGAGTCTGGTTAATGCTTAAAGTCACTATAAGCCAATAGACGCGCATTATTTTGAATAGCTGAAAGTATTAGAGGCGATAATGACAAAAAAACAAGTGCAAATGGCCACAGATTGAAGAGGTTTTGCTTTAATTCAGTCACTAGTTTGACTTGTTTTCGAGTTAAATAATGTGACTGGAGGCTTTAAAACATTGATTGGTTCACAACCTTTGACCAATGGAGGAGTTTAGAGGCGGGATTATTACAAGTATAGGATGCAGTTGATGCATCAGAGTGAAGGAAGTCAAACAAGGGTTATTTTCACGATATGTTTACCTGATAAAAACCTCAGAGGATAAGTTTTGTATTGTATTTGCATTGTGGTTTGACAGAATTGTGTTTAATGCAAAATAAAAAAACAAATGCTAGTTTGATATGTTGATATGCAAATGTAAAAAATGAAGAAACTACAAATAATGCACACCTCAGTAAAATATGTATTTGGGGATGGGCGCTATTTTTGTTGTCAACACCTGGCAATCATGAGTAAGTTTTGCATGTCAAAAAGCACCATGAACGTTTTTGCTCAATGATTACAGAATTGTATTTTTTTATGCAAACTAAAATAGTTGCGCTAGTTTTATTAGGAAAACCTGAGAACCCTAAGTGTTTTTTTTTTTTAACTTTGCATAATAAAGCATAATTTGAACATTTCTTAATGAATAATGACAAAAAGTTATTGTTATGCCAACTAAAAAATTTTAGTTTTTTTTTTTTTTTTGCAAAAACTGGCCAGTTTGACTAAGAGCATTTTTAAGCTTTGCTAGAAAAAAGCACCATGAACTTTTTTTGCTCAAGGACAAAATTGTATTAATTTGCCAACTAAAAGTTTTGCTGCAAAAACCTGGCAACCCTGACTAAATGCTTTTTTAATTGTTTTGTATAAAAAGACACAAGTTGACATTTTTTATTAATAACAGAACTATAATGATAATATTTTATTCTTATACAAACTACAAAACTGCACTTGTTTTGTCAGAAATCTGGCAACCCTAAGTGGTTTTTTAGAGCTTTGCATTAAAAAGACCCATCAGCTTTGTTACTCAATGACAAAATTATATTCTCATGCCAACTACAATTTTGCATTATTTTGATTGCAAAACCTGGCAACCTTGATTAAGCACTTTTTTGTAGCTTTGCATAAAAAAATAAAAAAAAACAAAGCTGGTACTTTTTTTGGGGCCAATAATGACAATTTTATTCTTATGCAATCCACAAAATTGCACTAGTTTCTTTGTAAAAACCTGGCAATCCTGACTAAATTTATTTATTGTTTTTTTTTGCAGAGCTTTTCATTAAAGAAGCATTATTGGTAATTTTTTGGTTCAATAAAGACAGAATTTTATTCTTATGCAATCCACAAAATTGCGCTAGTTTTGTTGCGAAAACCTGGCAACCCTCACAGCATTTTTTTGCATTGCATGAAAAAAATGGACCATGCACTTTTTTGCTTAATAATGACAAAATTGAATTCTTATTCTTACTGTATTCTTATGTGCTAGTTTTGCTGCAAAAACTTGGCATCCCTAAGTTCTTTTTAAAAATTTAGCATGAAAAAAAAACGTAATTTGATTTGTTTTATTAACGAACAAACTAATATTTTCATGCAAACAACAAAACTGAGCTAGTTTTGTTTGTAAAACCTGGCAACCCTAAGTGCTTTACATTAAAAAAGCACAATTCACTTTTTTTTCTCAATATTGACAAAAATGTATTCTTAAGCAAAATAAAAAACTGCACCAATTTTATTGCAAAAAAAAAACCTGGCAACCCTGACTATGTGCACTTTTTGAAATTTTGCATGAAAACAGGCATAATTTGACTTTTTTTAAATTAAAGACAGAACTAATTATAAAAACTTGTTCTTATGCAAACTAAAAAATTGAGCCACATTTGTTGTGAAAACCTGGCAACCCTAAAAAAAAGCACCATGAACTTCTTTGCTCATTAATGTCAGAATCGTATTATTATGCAAACTAAAATATTAGTTAACCCTAAAGTGTTAACCCTAGTGTTTTTTAGAGCTTTGCATTAAAAAGCATGGTTTAATAATGACAGAATTTTATTCTTACACAAGCTACAAAATTGCACTTGTCTTGATGCAAAAACCTGGCAACCGTAAGGACTTTTTTATTTTTTTTTAGCTTTGCATTAAAAAAGCACCATGAATTTTTTCTCAATAATGAAAGAATTGTATTATTATACACACATTTATTATGGTAGTATTATTGCGAAAACCTGGCAACCCTGAATAAATGCACTTTTTGAAATTTTGCATGAAAAAAAACAAAATTTGACTTTTTTTTTTTTAAATTAAAGTCAGAACTAATGATAAAAACTTGTTCTCATGCAAACTAGAAAATTGAACTCCATTTGTTGCAAAAACCTGGCATCCCTAAGTTCTTTTTAAAAATTTTGCATGAAAAAAAATAGCATCATTTGATTTTTTTTATTAACGAAAGAACTAATATTCTCATGCAAACAACAAAACTGAGCTAGTTTTGTTTATAAAACCTGGCAACCCTAAGTGCTTTACATAAAAAAAGCACAATTAACTTTTTTCTCAATCTTGACAAAAATTTATTCTTATGCCAACTACAAAACTGCACCAACTACGGCAATTTACGGCAAAAAACCCTGGCAACCCTGACTGCGTGCACTTTTTGAAATTTTGCATGAAAACAGGCATAGTTTGACTTTTTTTAATTAAAGACAGAACTAATGATACAAACTTGTTCTCATGCAAACTAGAAAATTTAACTACATTTGTTGTAAAAACCTGGCAACCCTAAATGCTTTTTTAGCTTTACATTAAAAAAGCACCATGAACTTCTTTGCTCATGAATGACAGAATTTTATTATTATGCAAACTAAAATAATAGTTAATCCTGAAAAAGTGTTTTTAGAGCTGTGCATTTAAAAAAATGGTTGAAAAAAATGGTTGAAAAATGGTTGCTCCAATGGAGACGGAATTTTGTTCTTATGCAAACTACAAAATTGCTTTTGCTTTGTTGCAAAAGCCTGGCAACCCTAGGAGCTTTTTATTTTAGTTGAAAAGGACCATTAACATTTTTGCTCAATAATGACAGAATTGTATTCTTAAGCAAACTTCAATATTGTGCTAGTTTTGTTGCAAAAACCTGGCAACCCTGATAAGTGCTTTTTTAGAGCTTTGCATTAAGAAAAAGCATGGTTGGTGCTCTTTTTGGTCCAATAATGACAGAATTTTATTCTTATGCAAACTAAAAAATTGCGCTAGTTTTTTTGTAAAAACCTGGCAACCCTACCTAAGTCCTTTTTTTTTTTGGAGCTTTGCATTAAAAAAAGCATGATTGGTCCTTTTTTTTTGGTCCAATAATGACAGAATTATATTCTTACGTAAACTACAAAAGTGTGCTAGTTTTCCTGTGAAAACCTGGCATCCCTAAATGTTTTTGGAGGTTTGCATGAAAAAAAAGCATGATATTTAGTTTTTTATCCAATAAATGACACAATTTTGTTCTCATGCAAACTATTTCCTAACCCATCTTTTCTATCACTCTCCATTTCTAAAGGTCGTCCAACAGATTGACGTTCTGACGTCCAACATTGACCTCAGTGAAGAGCAACCAACACCATCCAATGGACTTCCACAAGATGCCATGAGAAGCAGTCAGACAGACGTTGTGGCTTTAATACATCATTCAAATGGAGATGAAAACGACACGTCAACATCCAGTTCCTCTCTCACGCACAGCCCTTCGGATTTACTCCACATTAACAGCCCTTCACCAATGAGAAACCACTCAAACTCGTCCCCTACTAAGCAACATGACATTAACATTGAGGATAAAAGCAGCAAACACAGCTCAGAGACTCAAAGGACTCACAGGACGGCCAACGGAAACTGCGTAGCACATCGAATAGCTAAGAAAGTCCAACTGGAAACCCACAAACCCCCTATAGTCCCAGTGGTGTGCACTAATAACTCCAATAAAACCCACCGGCCGCCGCCTTATCCTCAGAACGGACAGGTGAAAATGAGGACGCCTCCTTATCCAGGAAAACATAAGACGCTGTCGTCCACTGTGGTGTAAGGATACCAAACTAACTCAAGCTTTACTCAAAGAGGACAACACACTTACTGTCAAACATCATGTATATACTCACAGATTCATGCTCACACACACTTTAACCCATCAGCGAGTAAATCATTGATGGTGATGAAACTCAGGGTAAGTGCACACTAGAATAACGCTCGGCATGTGCATGCTGTGTTTATGATCATGCATGCGTCTGTCTGAACTTCTAAATAATAAGGATGTAACGGTTTTGTAAATACTGTCATACCGCAATATTAATTTTTTTTCGATATTACCGTGGTCGCATGACTCGGTAAAACTATAGGTCTTCTGAGAAAATTTGCTCAGGCGAATGAAGCGAACGGGAGGTAGCGGAAACTACAATTCCCATCAGCCCAGGCTTGACCATAATCCCTTGCGGTCTGTTGTCGCTACAGATACAGTAATGCGGAAATGGAGTGTACTGCTAAAAGTGGGCATCAAAAAGAGCTGGAAATGATCGAACCTGAAGCGGGTGTTGTCGCCGCACGCGTACTGAATAGCGGTGTTGTCGTGCGCGTTCTGATCAGCTGTGTGAAGTGAAGTGAAGTGCTGTGCAGGTAAACCTCACTCCTCTGACCTCTAAAGGTGCTCTAGCGACAGGCGCTGGAGGCGATGGTCTTTAGCCTCCTTGTTAGAGCAACCAACTCCCATGCGGAAGGTCGCGGTTCGATCCCAGCTCGGAGTGGGTTTGATGGCCTAGGACCTGCATTGGTGCCTTGACTCAGATAGGAATGAGGTTTAGGGGGGTGAGTGTAAAGGAGGCCAGCTAGTGAAGAGCTGTGCAGGTAAACCTCACTCTTCTGACCACTTGTAACGCCGGAGAGTGACACTAACAACAGAAGTTTGGATCCACGTGCAGGTTTAATAGAATCGTCAGACAAGCAGTGGTCAATGCAGGGGCAAACAAATGTATGAGGTCAATCCAGAGTCGAAGTCAAAATAACAGGCAGATGGTCAGAGGCAGGCAGCAAACAGAATCAAATAAATAAGCAAGGCAAAGATCAAAACACGGCAAAGGCAGACAAAGAAAACGCGTTGTAATGTCACTGTGACAGATAACAAGACTCAGCACTAAGGGTTTCACAGTGAGCTGTATATATGGGTGTGCAATCGGTACATGAGCAGCATCAGCTGTGTGTATGCAATCAGTCAGGATCTGGAACCGGTTGTGTGTGTGGAGCATGACCGTTTATGTAGTCCATTTAGAAGCAGATTTGTAGTTCATGTGGATGTGAGTGGTAACCAGCGACCTCTGGTGGTTTGATCGCTGGTGAACATGACACCTCTAAAGGTGCTCTAGCGACAGATGCTGGAGGCCATGGTCTTTAGCCTCCTTGTCAGAGCAACCGACTCCCATGCGGAAGGTCGCCAGCTCGGAGTGGGTTGGGTGGCGTAGGACCGGCGGGATTACACTAGCCTTAGAAAAAAAACAACAACTTCTCATTTTCCGTCAGTCTTAATCTAACTACAGAACAGTCAAGCTTTAAGTAAGACATTTATTGAAACTCTTTGGTCATTTTTGAGTGAGATGCTAACAGTCTAATCTGATCCAATGATCTATGCTAAGCTATGCTCCCGCCAGACCCAGAGATCAGCTGAATTAATTTAATAATAGTTACTTGTTGGCATCTCTGTGTGGAGTTTGCATGTTCTCCCCATGTTGGCGTGGGTTTCCTCCGGGTGCTCCGTTTCCCCCACAGTCCAAACACGTGCGCTATAGGGGAATTGAATAAACGAAATTGGCCGTAGTGTATGAGTGTGTGTGTGTTAATGAGTGTGTATGGGTGTTTACCAGTGATGAGTTGCAGCTGGAAGGGCATCTGCGGGCAATTACAGCCTCAAGTCTTTTTGAATATGATGCCACAAGCTTGGCACACCTGTCTTTGGGAGTTTTTGCCCATTCCTCTTTGCAGTACCTCTCAAGTTGTGTGGGGGTTTCCCAGTACTGGGTTGTGGTTGAAAGGGCATATCCTGCGTAAAACATATGCTGGAATAGTCGGCAGTTCCTGAGTGTCACAGTGGCGCAGTGGGTAGCATAATCACCTCACAGCAAGAAGGTTGCTGGTTTGAGCTTCGGCTGGGTCAGTTGGCAATTCTGTGTGGAGTTTGCATGTTCTCCCCGTGTTGGTGTGGGTTTCCTCTGGGTGCTCCGGTTTCCCCCACAGTCCAAACACATGTGCAATAGGTGAATCGGGCGAGCTAAATTGTCCATAGCGTATGTGTGTGGATGAGTGTGTATGGGTGTTTCCCAATGATGG